>NW_020527640.1:0-85151 GCF_003368295.1 Carassius auratus | reverse complement strand
AAGCGAGGTCAGCAAAAGACCCTTGTCCCAAACATCATATGCTACAACCATGTGCATTTTTCTTCAACCTTGGCCACTGCAGACACCATCTGAAAACATCCAACGTGATTAAAAGAAACTGACATGGGTGTGTTTATGTTCTCTGCATTTTAATCCGGTAATGTTTTTTTTTCTCTCATAATTTAACAAGTTAATTCATTCAACATTTTATTTCAGTTTTTTTTCTTAAAATGTAACAATTGTTTTTCTTGAAATTGAATGACTTTTCTTTCTCGTAATTTAAAGAGTTTTTTTCTCAACATTTTATTTGACTTTTTTCTCTAAATTTAATGACTTTAAACATGATGGTTTTATGTTTTATTATTGTTTTGCCCTAATCCCCTTCTGTAGGTTACAAATGGGAATTGATCATCCAAATAAAAAACAAAATAAAAACATGGTTACTTCACTTTTACTATAATAAAACCATGATTAATCTTCCTAAGGTCAGAATACCACAGCAACCACAAAGCAACAAAAAACAATCTGACCACCCTAACAACCTTATAGCAAAATGCTAACGTTTTCTAATTTCTGTTAAAACCACTCAGAACTCCACAGAGACCACACAGTAACATTTAACACCTTTCAGATATCCCTGTTTTAGCAACTGTACAGCAACCCTATCACCACAATAGGATGAGATAGAGAAATCAGGTTATTTTTGCGATTCTGTTTGGAGGTACTAGAGAAGCAGAAATGACACACTGCATCTTTAAATATGTACGGCACTTCTGGATGAAGTCCACAGCCGATAAGCTCGATAATTCAAAAGTTGTGAACCTGTGGGTCATGGATGAAGGTAACGTGTGTGTGTGTATGAAATGTAGAGATCTCAAGAAATTTCATTTGTCCAGCTCTAAAAAAAAAAAAAACGTAGCTCAGTTACTGGGTGATTGAAGCTTTGAAACATATTAGACTGATTTGAGTGACTCACCATAGCCGAGATCTGCTGTGCAACAATAATAGTTTTCAATACATGGCAAATACATCTCCATTTTTAGTCTGAACAAGATAGATAAAATTGTGTTTTTATCCAAAAGTCAATAAGTGACAAGTGAAGGGAATGTTCGCTGCTATTATGATACCAAATTACACCTTCCTGACTGTGGTACCTTTAGCAGGCTTTTGACAAACCCTTTCCTGAGCGAAATCGGGATATTCATCCTGATTTACAATGCGGCTCTCAATGTGGCGGATGCTTATTCAAACACCCATCAATCAGAGAGCCTCCGTGTCACACGTTTAATATCACACAGCCATCTGCACACCGCTGTGCTCTGGGAATACATGGACAGAGGCCCGAGTGATGGCCTTTTGCAAATGGCCGCTTCTTTCTCTCGATCCACTCATATTGGACAAGTCTCATAATGAGTTTCGAGTGAGTGGTGGCCATGCCGAAGATCGATGGAAAAAGTGGCAAAAGGCTCGCGCAGGTGTCACAGCAAGGACACGAGGTGGAGGGAGAGCTAGCCGAGCCAAACTAATTGGATGAGCTCGACGATCAGTCACAACCAGCTGTGGGAGTCCACTGAGCGGCTGCTGCTTAAACAGCCTAATGGAGCCCATTAATAAAGACGGAGTGTGTGCCAGGAACCGCGTGCAGCCAGAAGAGGCGGCTAAACAAGCGGCCGTGGGGAGACTGAAACCAGCGGTAATCACCAAACTATCAGTTATCTAGTGATGCTCATTTCGGACAAAACAAACGAGTGTGCTACACGATAGGGTTCGGTTACTTGGCTGCTCACAACTTTTCCTGATAGCTCATCCGTGGGGAAATGTAAAAGTAAAATGTCATTTTCTGATGTTGAAATACATCTTAATTTGCAGGGAGTATATAAAAGGCTTTTCTGGGCACATTCCCATGAAAAGGGTAAACGCTGTGTCTGTCTCTGTGGTGCTATCGAAACATTGATCTGTTTGATTGAGCAACCTGATGAGCCTAACATCTGCGAAAAAAGATTTGAATATGGTCAAATGTGTAAAACGGAGATATTAAACACACTTTTAAGCAGCTGAGAAGATTCTGAAAGTTGCCAAAATACATAAATACAAACAGGCTCCGCAATCTGCCAAAGTCCACTGAGCTTCACGTGGAATTCTAAGGACACAGTTTCCAAGTCGGCATATATTAGAAACTCATCTTCAGGCTCACACAAAATCTGAACAGATCTCTGCAGAATTACAATGACTGCTATTTCCAAGAGGTCTAAAAATCCTTGCCTTTTGAGTGTTTATTAAAATATATTTCAAAATTTGATTATGCATTCAGTATCAATGAGAGTGCAATTTTATTAGCACATATTAGCATGTTTTCTTCAGGATTCTTTGATGAATAAAAAGTTTAAGAGAACAGCATTTATTTGAAAAATAAATAGATTTGTGACATTGTAATGGCTGCAAAGTGCATTTGGGATACACCAGACCAATACTGACAAGAAATACTTTTTATCTCTCCATATAAATTTCACTACATTGCAAACTAATATAATTCGTTGTATTTCTGAATTTTGCACAGAGGGATGCACCGACATTTCAGATGCTGAAAATTATCGGCTGAAAATGACATTTATGGTTTTTGACTGAAAGAGAAAAATGCCAGAATTTTTATTTCTGTGCATCCCTATATAAATGTGTGCATGATTAACTTCTAAATAACTTTGCACCTCATCACATTTCCTGAAATGAAGACATCACCATCTAAACAAATCAAAAAAATCCCACTCATTCAAGAGAGTCTTGTTCATGATCAACAACAACATGCTAAACCCCGTCCACTGTTTAAAAAAGCACTATGAGAATAATTTTCTTATGATTATGGTGTCAAAACTGACCTTAAACTCCATGGGTGTGTATTTCTCATTCTTTGGTGTGGTGTTGCCCTTGTAGTTGAGGTGGTTGGGAGTGGTGGGATGGATGACAGCAGACTCCTGTGAGGGCTTGTGGAACCGCTGACAGTACACATACACCAGGAAGGACAGCAGACCGGCACCCAGGAAGCACGACACACCTGTAGCTATCAGGTGAAGCAGAGTGAACCTGGGAAAACAAGAGAAGACCATATTAACGTAACCGTTTTCTGCAAATAACTGTAATATGTTGGCATTTTCATCCAGACATTTGAATAAGTATGCTTTTTCATATAATTAGACAATATAGACATCCTTATCAGTGAATTTGGAGCGATTTGGCACCATTGAATCCCTCATCATTAACTCTACATGTCCGTAGCCATCAACCACCGGTAGGCAGGTGCTTCGAAGCATCTGGCTGAATGATGCAGTACAGAGGGACAGTGCTGTGATTAGCCGGTCGATGTGACAGACCGGGCATCCTGCCGGTCTGACCCGTAATGAGTGTGAAATGTGATTGAAGAGAGCAAACGCCATACCCCGCCATGAACTGCTCTAATTGGACAACGCTCACTCAGGAGAGCACCACTGCTGGAGCATGATGGGTAATATGTGCTGCCACCTGGAGAAACCCCCACATTGGCACTGCAGTGGCCAAACTCTGAGGCAGCCATTGCTCGTGTGGCCTGGATCCACAAACCTAAAAAGCACCCGCTGTATTTTCGTCTGGTGCATGCACTGGAAAGGCAGCACCTCTGCATGGGAGAGCCACAAAGAGCCATGGAACACCACACACGAGAAACTGAAGATCAGCAGTGTGAATTATGAAGTTCACTCACTAAACCTGCTTAGCCGATTCCATTCTGAGTTCGGGGATGAAAAGGGGCTTACATGAACATGACACACAAGCAGCACATTGCTACATGTCTTTGAGCATTCACGAGAGCGTTCATGCATAAGCGCATACTAACGTGGTGGACACCATACAAACATATCGGTCAAAGCACTATACCCCACACTGCTGGTCCTTCTCATAGCTAGACGCCGGGAGAATTGCTGTTGTAGAGAAAGAGATGTATAGTTAGTGACTGCTCACACAGGATGAGCTCTTGCAAGGGTCTTGAGCTCTTTCTGAATGTCTTGAACTGATGCCAAACATCTTTCAAAGTGACAAGGCATCTTAAAACACAACGATTGTGGTTTGAGATGCATCGGAACAGTCACAGACATCCATCTAGAGCAGTAGCTGTCAAGTAGTTTAGCTTCAAAATCGAGATTGGTGTAGCTCAACCAGTAGAGCATGTCGACAGCAACGCCAGTGTCATGGGTTTGCCTTCCCGGGACCACATGAACGTAAACCCAGAATGCAATGCAAGTCTCTTTGGATAAAATCAAAATTGTTTATTTGTCATTTTGTTATTGTTTTTATTTGGAGTACTACTTGTGCACAATGCACATGTTTAATATCAAGACTAAAATGTGTTTTAAAGTCATGTTTAATGAGGATTGTATGATTTTTTTTTTATAAAATCAGTCTGGAAAATATACCTTAAATGTACCTGAAGTGTACTTGCAATAGTTCCACTTCAGCACAATCAACTAAGTATTTCTAAGTATATCTTTAGTTGAACTTCAGCACTACTTCTGCACAATTAAAGTGCATTAAGCACAAAATTAGTTGTTCCAATTTAGCAGACTTTAAGTACACCAGTTTGGAATATTAAAGTACAATTGCAGGGTATTTTATTAAGTACATAAATATGAAAATGTCTTTGTAGTAGTTTTTCAAATACATTTAAGTATCTTTATTTTTCACTAGGGGTAGAACTGTCAGATGCTTATAAATGTAAATTTTCATTAGACATGAAGTGCCGACTAAAAATAATACTCTCTCTCTATATATATATATATATATATATATATATATATATGAAATGCATAGATGCAACAATATGCAAAATTATTCATTTCTTTATAAAAAGGATGTGCAGCCTTGATGTCAACATCAAAAAACCATGAAACAGCCTTTTAAAAGCTAATAAGCTATTTTCTACAGTAACTATACATGGTTAGTCACACTTTATTTTATTAATGCATTTAGTGCACTTTTTTTCTATTTTGTTGCTCAGTTGAGTAGTGACCAACATTTTGGGTTGCAACCAACAATCTAACCATAAACTAACAATTTAAAAATGGAGCAGGCTGGTGCAAGAAAAAGTCCTGTGAGCAGGTCATTACATGCTCCCTTGTCTTGTTTTCATTTGCTGAATTACAGCCAAAATGTGAACCATCATATCCTACTCTACTTTCTCATTTCAAAAGCAACCTTCCTGGAAGTTGGGTGATTCAAATAGCTATAGATCTGAGTGGTGAGGAATTCCTGTTTTGTTACCTGAGGGATGAGCAGGTCTGCAGTGATAAAATACAGGAAATCACATCAAAGCCTGTAAGTCGGGTCGCATTGAAAATGATTATATTATTATGCTTCCATCACATATTACGTTATTCCAAATAGTTGCAAGCTATTTTTCAAATAAAAACTTTAAATGCTCATTTAGTGTAAATATTCCATTTTGGTTGAAATAATGAGCTGCACTTCGATGGGAATGCCATTTTCACTGCTGCGATGGTGTCTAAGGTTCTCTATTAACACCAGAGTCATGCTTTTCAAGCTCTATCTGAAATTCCACAAAGAGCAGAGACGGGTATGGGGGAGATGTTTTGACTGAGATGCACAATTCTCCTTGATCTCCTCACCGTCTAAGACACCTCAGGATTTGGAACCCGTTTCCCAAAATTGGAGAGAAATTGGATGTGAGGCTGCCTTTTGGCATAACATTAATATTAATTAGAGTGTCTGATTCACTTGGTATTCCGCTCTGATAACTCGTGTTCTCGCAGGCCGGGTGCATTCAGTTCTTCACTTTGAACACTTCCACTCCACCAGCCAGAGTAATGAATAAGCGCAAGTAAACATATTACAATCTAATCTATTAGAAACAACAGCGAGTTTGACAGGGTTTAAAGTGTATGTTTATTTAATAAGAGTAACACTGCAACAGGGAAACGCTTTGCTTTATAATGGGATAGTCAGACGCCTTGTGAATATGTGTGTGTGTGTGTTTATATATAGCTCTCGCTCACCTGGAATCTCATTGCAGTCTCGGTGCTGGGAGCTGTTTCCAACACATGGTGTGGATTGAGCCCCACACACTCGACTGCGCAGCTGCAGGCCCGAGTCATCACACTCAGACCACACCGACCAGGCCATCCACCCACCTGCACAAAGACACGGGCATAAACACAGGATTTAAAGGAACAGTTCATCTAAAAATTAACACTCTTGTCATCATTTACTCGCGTCATATCTTATGTCATTCCAAGATCTGTGTGACTTTTCACTGTCAAGCACCAAAATGCTATGTATATGTATACTGTATGCATAAAGATTATCACAGATTATCTGTCTCATATTCTACTGTCAGGACATAATGACAGGTTTAACAAATATGTAAAAAATATTTTTTTACAAAAGTTCCCTACAGCACCTTTAAATAATGATACAGTGTGATATAATATTATAATTAGTAAATGCTGCTTCTCACAAACTCAATCATTGCATGTGATTCAAGTTAAATGAAAATGTGGGAACACAGTGTGTGCTAGGTTCTCTTCATGTACATTTGCATAATTTCCTAAATGTTTGTGGACAGAACTGTACAGCATTTTACTAGTATTTCACTAAAATAAAGTGTAAGGATTTTAAATGTTAGGTTTGCATATGTTTTGTGACCATTAACCATCATCAGAGAACTATGAATATGCAAATTTATTGTTAAATTATTGAAATATTAACTTAAATCTATTCACCTGCATAGAAAAGAGAATTCAGTAAATTATTTAAAATAGTTTTTTGTGCTTCTTTGCACATTTTGTTGTTACAAAAAAGAATGAAAATCATAGGTTTGGAACAACTTAACAGTGAGTAAATGATGAGAATTTAATTTTTTATTTTTTCAGTTAAACTCTCCCTTTAAATGGAGCGTTCTGATTTTGGCCATCCTTACAGTTCAGAGGCAATCTAACCAGAGCGCTGCCGACTCAACAGCCCACCCACACGCATGAAACAAACACCGCCAGAGTCACACGAGGAGGAAGAAATAATCACAGTCTGATGCAACACTTTCACAGCTAGTGAACCAAGAACTTTACTTAGAAGAAACTTTGATTTAAAATGTATTTGTTTGCTGGGAAAATCCAATCTGTAAATAGACACATTCCTTTCATGTTTCAGCTTTTAAGATGCTTGTCTAGACCATACACAGTCTTATAACTCTCCCAGAGCCTAACAAATTTGTCATTTATGAAGGGGGCCGCCAGGGGCCAAATGTTTGAATCAAGGATCCAAAAGACTTTAAGATCAGTAGCAACTAGTCCCAGTCAATATCATAGTATTTCAGAAAAAGCAGATCCACTTTTAACAATGATAAAAGGCAGCCTCAATAACTGCTACATTAATCTTCATTTATTTTCCTTAAGCAAACAATATGTCATGAACAATTTTTAAAGCGGAATCCTAATGTAATGGAACCTTATAAGTGACCAATATGGGATGTTTTACATTCTGGGTTTACTCTTAGTATCTTTACAGGGACTTAATTTTATTGATTGATAATTAATTATCAAAAGCATGGATTTGAGGTGATAATCAGTGAGTCAAAGGCAATACAAATGTAGTGTATAATTTGTTATAGCTATAGGGCTTTACATCCAATCTTCATAATATTTCAGTTTTGTCTTAAAGAGACATTTTTAAAGTGATGGCATCAGAATGTGACAACAGAGCTTAGCACCGCCACAGTCTGCTTGCACACAGCACACCTCTATATGCATGCAGCTCACATATGGCACCATCTGTAGCCTGGAGGACCCCAGAAGCCCCTCTCAGAATCTGAAGTATGTTACTGGTGATTGAAAGGTCTGAAATAATTCCTTCAATTCAATGATGATCAGTTGGTCATAAACTATCCCGTTAAAAAGACCAGCATATGTTGTGCTGTGGATGCTCACATGGCTTCTTAAAGGGGTAGTTCACCTGAAAAGTTTAAATTCTGTCATTGATGAACCCAGTGCCACTGCCATAATCAGGCCGTGAAAGGCTAATAGCCTCAGACCTGTAGCACTGAGGCAAAAATAGTGCTGTGTTTCCACCGTCAGGTCAGAAGCTTTGCAGCGCATCACTAAAACCAACCCTCTCAGGTTTACATGCCTCTCAGGAACAACGTCATACAACCCCATCATTTCACCAAGAAACAGAAGTTATTGGAAAACTAATAAGAAATAAGTCACTGGAACTAGCGTGATCACAAAACTAACACTATAAAAGAAGACTTTGTTTGCATGCTTTGTTAAATATATTTAAATCCAAAAGAATCCATGTTTTACCATAATAAGTAATACATAGATCACAATTAATTAATCAGGATTGAAAATTAGTCACACAGAAATAAGGCGTTATGAACATGCTTGCTGAACATGCCTGCTTATTCAGTCGAGTCTGTTTCTGTTTATTTGTAGTCACGTTATACTACATCACATTTAGAAAGAATGATCATTTCTATATTTTTACTCTCGAGCCGAGACATATGACAGATAAAATGTTACATGTTTACTAGGGGTGCTCCTATCACGATCGGCCGATCGTTATGCGCATCTCGTCAGTAAAGCCGGTTTTCTTATCAGCGGTTAATTCCATCAGGTGCGTGATTTCACATAGAGCAGCTGTTACTACACAGAGCCGTTGTTAATAGAGAAGATGCGCAAATCCCGTTAATTTTCAGCGTTTTTTGGCGCATCTTCTCAGTTAACAACGGCTCTGTGTAGTAACAGCTGCTCTATGTGAAATCACGCACCTGATGGAATTAACCGCTGATTAGAGAACCGGCTTTACTGACGAGATGCGCATTAACGATCGGCCTATCATGATCGGAGCACCCCTAATGTTTACTATGGTAAAGTTAATGCTGTGTTTCTGCCTTGTGTGGTGATTATAATCCACATCGGATCAAGTTATTTCAAACACACTCTGCCAACTAAAAGTGAGTTTTGAGCTCAACTTATTTGAAAAAGTTTTTAATGCTGGTGTTTACGTAATAAGCTTCATGAAATGATCCACAGCACTGATGCTCTCCAGATGCAGAGAAACTCTGCCTTTGTTCATAACCACTCCTCTAGCCCCAGCTGGCCCGGGCCGTTGGCCCCAAGGAAGCACCGATGAGGCACGATTGAGCACCAGAAGTTACAGTGGAAACGCAGCTGGCCCTGGCATGCACTAGCACACGTGCTTTTGGCCCGACAGTGGAAACGTAGGTACTGACTTACCGCAGAGCACACACACACACACAAAAAAAAAACTCTATGGAGACAAATGCTGAGACATTTCAAAATATCTTTTTTTGGAGTTCCATACAGTTATACAGGTTTAGCATGAGGTGAGGGAGAAAATTATGCCAGATTTCTCATTTGTAGAGTGAATTATCCATTTAAATAGCTCAGCCAGCACAATTTCCTCTGTTGACCATCCTCATCAGTTAAGTTTTGCTGGTGAATACAATTTCAATGCTGATCAACCATGCTAATCTAAGCTGAACTTTTCAGCAGGGTTGAAACTTTCGGAGGAAGTCCAGTCGTAATTATCTTTTTATTTAAACAACCAAAAAAAAAAAATAATTTACAGGAAAACATAATTAAAAAGAATTCTGACAATTACCTTTTATATTTTTATTCCATGATGGAAATAAGCATCCATAGCTGTATAGTTCTCCATGTTTTTAAATGGTGATAAAAATGGGTGCTGATGGACAGATGACACACTGAAAACCAAATGTATCTTGTGCTTACAGACAGAGGTAGAGCTCAATTTGGAGAACCTTGATGTCTTTGTAGCACATTTAACTTAAAGCATTTTTTATCCCATTTGAGGTTCTGGATTGGAACTGATCTTACCATCACAGGTGTACGTGTTGCAAAGAGCCTCCTCTGTGTGCAACCCGATGCAGATGTCCCCTCCATTGGCAGGGGCAGGGCTAGTGCATGTGCGCGTTCGTTGATAGTGCCCACCTCCACAGGGCACCGAACACTGCGACCATGATGACCAGCAAGACCAGGCGCCTTTAACTGCACAGACCAAACATGTACAAACAAATACAACATACAAAGACAAACACAAAACAATCAGGCAAGGACGGGGACACAATCATCCAAGCATCAGATAAGCGGATGCAAATGCAGCGCAAACAAGAAAGACTGAGCGGAGGATGCAAACAAAATGTACCGAACACAAACATAAAAAAGCATCGATCAAACAGGCAAACACAAAACAATAAAAAAATGGACATCATTGGAAATTCCCACAAGGCGGACAAGGCAAGCATCTGTTATGGGATGTTATGGTTATCCGGATATTCAAGGTTCAGGGCAGAATGGAAGTTCAAACTGCTTTATTTGACCCACAAAGCTCCTCACCAAACACTTGAGACTTCTTGTTACAATGAACACCAGCTGTTCACCTCCATTTCATTCTTTATCCTGTTGTTAAATCTAGATTAAGGTGGCGACTGATATCTAGCTGGTCCAAGATAGTCACCATAGACCAGCTTGACCACCTGAAGCTAGTATAACCAACTTGTTTGTAGATTATCTAGTAGCTAGAAACCAGCTATCATGTTCCACAGCTATCACCATAAACTGTATTTTCCAGCACTGACCAGGATAGAAGCACTTTTGTTGTGCAGTTTCTTCTCACTTTAACAGGCCCTGCCACCATCCTCTTGACGTCTCATCAGACTGATGGAGGAGAAGGTTATGGGTGGCTCCTTCTCTCTGCACTGGAAAGCACTGTTTAACCTCAGTGGATTAGCATGTGTGTACTGGGGCACGACTGAAGTGTAAAGGCCGACCGACTGCAATCACAGTGAGTCCAGCAACCCCGCAACACTGAAGGAGTGCATGTCTGAGGTCAAAAGAATGATTAAAATGGTTGTGTCTGAATCCATGTGCCCTACTCCCTTTCCTTCCGCTTTGTTATTTCAATCCTATTTTCCCTTTCTGCCTGAGTGGAAAACAGCATAGCAAATACTGTGTGTGTCGTTCATTTGTCACACTCAGAGAGAGTTTAGAGTGGACAATGCATTGGCAAGTAGCTGTCAATACGTCTAAAGAAACACACAAAACCATCTGTTTGGAACTTCCAGGGTGATTGGTCAGATAATTTGCACTGTGAAGGATTCGCACTTTCAAAACATGGCTGTTTGTTTGAGCCCAAGAAGACTGTTAAACCTGGAGAAAAAAAATATTTTAGCACCTTTTGACTTTTCATGGGCATTCCTAAACTGTATTAGCACTTTTGAACTATATGTTAGCACCCTTTAGCATCCTTAAACAGTCCATTAGCATCACTAAGATAAGCATGCTAAGAATCTCATACTATATATGATTGGTCAGATAATTAGCACTGTGAAGGATCCCAGGTGAAGTAGTACTTTCAAAACATGGCTCTGTTTGTTTGAACCATAGAGGACTGTTAAACTTGGAGAGAAATGTAATTCAGCACCTTTAAACTGTATATTAGCATGGCCAAATGATCTGTTAGCACCCTTGAAATGTCTGTTAGCACCATTTAATATTTCATTACCATTCCTAAACTGTTAGCCTGTATGTTAGCAACCTTAAACTGTCCATTATCATTCACAAAATTGCTAGCAATCGCATACTATATCGCAATATGCTAAAAACACTTTGAAAACACCTAAACAACTCATGAGCAACTCCCTCTGTTCACCTACAGAAAATAAGCAACTTGGTGGGAAGCAAATTTTTTTAAATCAGAAAAGAGTATTTGATTTATCATTGAGTTCATGTCTGTTTGAAATTATGGTGAAACCTCTTAATTTGACCACAGCAGGTCCCTACGGGGCTTCTGGTTTCCATTAGCTAATGAATTCAGTAATACACTTCACACACTAATGGAAGCAGAGGCTTTTCCAGCACGATGAGCAACTACCTTGATCATGAGCATATGTGGGTGTTATGTGTGTATTTGTGTGCACATATGTATATGTGCATTTGGAGAGTTCTTGTGTTTACATACGTATTTCTGAGCGTGTGTGTTACCTGGACAAGCCTGAAGATTGCAGTCCTGATATTCTACTGGAGATCCTCGGCAGGCGGTGGGAACGCTTTTGCTCTCTGCGCTGGTGCAGGTGCGTTTTCGAGTGCGGTAGCCTTTGGCACACTCCTGAGTGCAAGCTGACCACATCTCCCATGATGACCAGCCGGAGCCTGTCAGTCGTACACCAGGCGTCTTGAGAAGCTCCTCAACGAGAGCTGTAAAACATATATTGCCGGTCATAAGTTTGCCAGTTTTGGTCAGTATTTTTCTTTAACATTGAATGTTTTCCCAGCATACTGACACTGTTATGATGATACAGAATCTACCTGACTTATATAAATATGTCAATTATTAGTTATCTTCACAGTTATTGTTCTTGGTGTGTCATTTTTTTTTTGAGAACAATGCAGGGATAATGTATTTTTGTAGGTCAAAACCAGTAGAAGAGCATTTCAACATTTCTGGTTTTATCGTCCAGAAGTCAATAAAATGTTTGACTATGGGTTAAAAATCCTGGAATAATGTTAGTGGTTAACCTAATGTCAAGATGTTTTCAAATTTATCCTACAACAAGATACACCTGTAATGATGTCTTGTGATATTTTTAAAGATCCATGGTAGGCTATAGTTTGTTTATAGCTTATGATAAGCATTTTATTTCTGGCAATGCATTTAAACTTCAGAATTGTTGTATTCATTTGTGAAGATTATTATGATGAACAAAATATAAAAAGGATAAACTTTTCATTGCTTACAAAGCTTATATTCTGCAAGAATTCAAAAACCCAATGGAAAAGTCCTATCGGGTTTTTGTCGAGGGAACCGGGGTGATCCTGACTTCCGAGTTGGACTGATAAAGAAGTCATCACTGCAGCACTCTCTGAGTGTGTTATTTTAAGGAGTGGCCTTTTTCTGTGTAATTCAAGGTTACTAAAAAACCTACCAATGTCATTCTGTGTTTTACAGCATCCCTGACAAACACAAATCTGGTCACAGCATCCTGCACAAGGTGAATTCTGACACTCCCTTGCCTCTAATGCATTCCATGTGCACTTCAAGTGTTTGACCTCTCCCGAGTTCAGACGGCAAGATACATTTAATCAATGTGGCGCCCGACATGCGCAAAGTGGGCAAGAGCTGAACTGTGACCCTGAACTGTCATCGAGCCAGCGGTACCGCCTAACTCAGTCAGATCTGTTCATTGTGTGGGTGTACTGTGCATTAGAAAAAAGGATCTAAACACTCACAGTCTGTTTCGCAGGTTACCGTCCCATCATTGGGGCAGAAGCGTGTCTCCACTTTCCGCTTGCCCAGTTGAAGCTCATGAGGGTCAGCCAGCTGTGCCCGGCAGATGTAGCGTACTCTTTGCTCCTGCCGTGCCCCTCCCTGCGTTATGTTCACTGGGACCCAAGGGGTCCATGGGGTGTTTCGGCGCACCTCCGGACAGGACTCCAGATTGCATGCCTGGTACTCCTGCAATGAGGAAGATTGACAAAGAGATGACATCATCCAGTTGCTCATTCCTCATGCACAGGGCAACATTACTTCACCTCTTAAAATGCACGTGAAGCTCATTCTTGTGCCATCACTGTGAACAGTTAATAAAATTTAATGGCTCCTTGCTAGACACCCAAGGGGGTGTTATAGTTCTTTGCAAGGAACGTTAATTTGAGTCCTAATTAAGTCGATTAAATTTGAATTAATTGCAGCTCTTAAGAGAGTTGGAGAGCAAAGAAATCTGTCTGATTTAAAATGCAAGAACAAAAGAGCATTTTAAGAAACTGAATGCTATTTTGATTTGTCTTGATCTTTTGTTGTATAGAAAGAGGCATTACAGCATATGACCGCACATTATGCCATTACATGTTTTGGTGTGATGTGATTTGTTAATAAAATAAAATAAATCATAGAATCATTCAGTGTATAATACCTTCCTGGAGTTCAGTTTACTGTCCTTGTAAACCTTTACTTAGTCCGTTTACTCTTGTGATCCAAAATGTATTTTTGTCCTGTGTAAATTCACGTCAGTTTTTATATGGCTACCCTAGTGAAAAATAAAACATACTAAAATGTGTTTTAAATATATTTATTTAAAGCTAAGTATACTACAAATAAAACATTTATGATGCCTGTAAATAACTACAAGGCCATTGGCAGATCGTGTGGATGATCAGCTTAATGTAAGTGACAGTCTCAGAACTGCATAAATCTTCAAAATGAAACAGTGTGCTGCGTTTTAGATATGTCTAGTCCACTCAGTCTCTCCTGAATCACAAATGAGCTCCACTTTTACAGTACATCACACATATCTTTCTGGGAAGAGAGCTGCTTGGTTATCACAGTCGAGCAGGAGGCTTCAAGGCTAAAGCGTGTGTGTAAGTGTGTGTGTACTTCAGGTGTACATACCAGCGCACATCCTGGACAGCTATTTCCATTCTCACAGTTCCTGGAGCGAGAGTGCACCCCTCCTCCACACTCTGAGCTGCACTTGGACCAGGGCGACCATGATGACCAGAAGATGGGCTGAGGGCACGACACCTTCTCATTGCAGAATCTGGTGAGCAGAAAAATGTGTTTTACCCGTATCATAAGTTTAAGTCTGGCCTGCTCCATGTTGATAAAACTCAAGAGAAATGTTTAAAGGGGTCATATTATAAGAAAAATTGCCACAGGTTTGGCAACATTGCAATTGGTTATGAGAAACTTGTGAAGTTAGCATTTGATGAAATTGACATCCAACGTACACTACAGGCATCATATATAACAGCTTCAGTAGAGGGCAAGATTATCAAATTATAATGCTTTTAAATTTAACTTGCACTTAAAAGGAACTTAATATAATTATGTTTTTATTAACATTTTGGATTAATATTTATTTTTATATTTTCTGTTTTACACTGAAAATATAAACAGATAATATATTTATACAGATATTAAATAGTTTTGGTAAAACTTTCCTGAAATCTTTTATGTATAATGCATTATAAAAGTCTTAATGCATCAATTATGCCTTATAATGCACCTTATAATGTATTGTACAATATCTTGAATAATTGAAACCATCGTTAATACATTATAACATATCATTTTTCTTTATGCTTTTAAAATTTGCTTATAATTATTTACCCCAAAATATAATGTATTACAACGCATATTATCAATAATTATAATGCATTATACCCTTTTATAACCTTTTATAATGCACTGTGTATAAAGGCTTTAAGTTATTTTTTATCTTTTATTTATATCTTTTATTTCAAGTAACGTACAATTTATTTATTCTAAACAAAAACAACGTACATTTTTTTATTATTAAGGTTTTCATTTTACATTTCCGTTTTAGTTTTAGTTAACTATATAACGCTGACTTATAAGCAGACAGCAAACACAAAAAAATGTCTTGCATAAATGTAAATAAATGAATCTATAAATAATAAATTCTAAATTCTTCTTGCATAAATCAATCTATTCATCACACAGAATTATCATATGGCTTCAGAAAACTTGAAATAAATTCATATGGCTTACTTTTATAGTGTTTTTGTCCTTGGTCAGCCCGTGGTATTATTAACTTTCATTAAAAATATAGTTTGGAGCAACTGAGAAAATAATGTCAGACTTTTCATTTTGGAGCGAACTATTCCTCTAAGGCGCAAGAGCAAAAAAAAGCACATTTAATTATAAGGATCACTGAGTAAAAATGATAATATAAATCTAAATAATGACTCAGGGGTCCATTTAAAAAAACATGTATGATATGACCGCTTTTAAAAGAAACCGACTAAGAAAGATTAATCTTTCCAATGCAAAAGTGAGTCAAGTATAATTTGAGGCTCCTTAATTACATTACCTAATCTTTATTGAATAACTGATGAATATCTAAATATAATTATGATATGTTTCAGGTCTTGGTTTTTACATTTAGATGTGCAAGAAATAGAAACTCTCTTCTTACCTCTGTTCTCTGCTTTGCCCCACACACACTCGGCCGCCATGCCTGGGTGAAGGGTTGTTACAGGATCGCTGGCGGACTTCAAACCCAATCTCACAGCTTGTGCTGCACTGGCCCCAGGACGACCAGGGTGTCCAACCTCCATTCCTGCAGAAAAAGGAAAGAAGGAAAAAACTGTGAGCATCAGTGAACCTTGGCAAGAAGTGATGGGTACAAGCCCATTTTCTCATTTGGGATATAGAAATACTTTTTTCTCTTTTTTTTTCTCGGCAGCACTGCTGCATTTGATAAGGCTAATATGACGTGATGGAAGAGAAAAAGGACAGGTTCGGTAAGGAATTTTGATTGGGAAACATTATCAATTTGCTAAAGTGCTCGCTTCCTGCAGCACATCTCGTGTGATGAGAGAACTGCCTCTTCTGGTAAAAACACAATTCAGTTTCAGCACCTTAGATGCAGGATGGCAGCAAATGTGGGGCGGAAAAAACAGATCGTAGAAACACTGTAACTGAATTTGAATCACTTGCCTTGAACAGTTGGACACCTCAATGGTGGGACCCTCGCAGTTTTTACCTCCACAGCGAGCGGGCGGACTGTCGCAAGCCCGTGATCGGCAAAGACACGTGCTGGTGCCTTCGCCGTCATCGTGGCTACAGGGTTGCCATGGAGCCCAGGGCCCGTATGCGCCATCTGTGGTTTGGTTCCTCAGCTGGAATAAATGAGAAAAAACGTGTGAATTTGAAGGTTGGGTGCATGCAGAATCTCAGTCCTAGAAATAATGACCACAAAGCAGCTGCCTCAAGTGATGTTATCAATCATGCGGCATAGCACCTTTCACGCAACACAGATTTCAAAGCTGCAGTGGGAGACTGTCTGAGCGCTATGGAGACGGCGGACATGTGTCGAAACATCAGTCATGCATGAGGCAGTGAGTGAGGTGGTCTCTCTAAACGGCTGGTCCTTACCGGACAGGCAGTGATGTTCTGGAACCACTGGCTCATGTTAGAGCTGTCCTCTATGGTGGTGCAACGGCGCTGCTTTCGGTCCCAGCCACAGTAAGGGTCTCTAGCATCCAAGCACATCCTAAAATAGAAATACAATAAAAAAAATAGTCAGGAAAAAGAGAAAGGGAGAGAGAGAGAGAAAAGAAATATACATGGGCTTAGTGCATGAATAATATTGGTACACTGTAGTCAATATTAATTTCATATTAATCTCATTTATTTATAAGTGCATGTCTTATTATGTGATTAAATCCAAAGACATACAATTATTTTTGCAATCTTTAATCATACTGTAAAAATATTTTAAAATGTTTATTCTAAAAGCATGTATTTAATCAAAAGTGACAGTAGAGACATTTATAATGTTAAAAAGATTTCCATTTGTTTTTAAATTTCTATTTATCATAGAATCATGATGAAAATGCATCAGATTTCACAAAAATTATTAAGCAGCACAACTGTTTTCAAACTTGGTAATAATAAGAAATATTTCTTGAACACCAAATCAGTATATATATATATATATATATATATATATATATATAAACTTTTCTTCTGACATCACTCAATCCATGAAGGCTACTAGATAATGTCAAATAGCTATGCATTGTTTTGGCAAAACTTATTTTGGGAAACACCCACTTTTCACGATCCAGTAAATTCTCTGAAAATACCTGGTTAAACTCAAGTTGAACATCTTTCTGCATTCTTAAATAGGTAGTGAAAGAAAAACGGGTTGCAAACAGCCATTCACATTGACTTTTAAACTGAAGAGACATCCAACATCTGCTTCCCTTGCCCAACATCGTAGATTAAAAAGCTTGCACATTAACTGACAGCAGCCCTAGGCTCTACAGTTCCCTGATACAAATCTAAACCACGCCTGGGAGAATTTCCTATCCTTTTTACAGAACTCTTGCTAAGCAACACCTCGAAATTGATTCAATATTTGTTAGCTGCTAAAAAAAGAGAGGCCTAATAAGGTGTAATTAAATCTAAACCCACTAATGAAGTCAAGCCATGAGAGCCATTTCAAGGGCCCAGGAATTTGGGGCGGTGTGTTAGTAAAGCACCAGCAGCCTCACAACCTTCCCTTTAGCTTGAAAGGCTTGCTTTTGGCACAAGTGTATCAGTTTGTTTGCGCTGGCCCTCTGGCATTCCAGCCTCAAGGTTGAGGAAACACACAGAGTGTTGATACAGTGCAGAGTGCCAAGACTGCATCCTGCCGAGAAGCGAGCTAAACCACTCCAATGCTTCAACTCTGTCAGGAACATCAAGGCAAAAGGAGCACATCATCCTTCAAAAATTGAATTTACATAGATTCTGGACGACCCTCTTGTTAAATGCCAAAAAAGTGAATGTTCTGTCATCATGTGTGCAGTGTTGTTTAAGTTCTATATGATTTCTCTTTTTCAGTGGAACTAGGCTTGTCATAACACCAAACAATCCATTTAAGCAGATACCAGTGAGATTTCATTACCAGTGACTTTTAATACCAATTTCACGAACACACACACACATACGTTTGTTTCCGCGAAAAGTGGGGACATCCTATAGGTATAATGTTTTATATATTGTACAAACTGTATATTCTATGGCCCGACACCAACCCTACACCTAACCCTAACATTTTTACTTTCTCAATAAAACTAATTCTGTATGATTTATAAGCGTTTTGAAAAATGGGGACATGGGTTATGTCCTCATAAGTCACCCTCTCCTTGTAATACCTGTGTCACACACACACACACACACACACACACACACACACACACACACACACACACACACACACACACACACACACACACACACACACACACACACACACAACTAATAAAAAATATAATGCTTTATTTCAAAAGGTGAAATGTTATTATTAACAAATAGAGCATGGCTGTCGTTAGGCCTAAAATGACTATTCAGTCTCCCCTCACCCCCACCCCCATAAAATGTTGTGATTAGCTCCATAAACTGCACACAAATTCGTTATCACCTCAGTTCCCTTTAAATTTCATGTGAAAACGGACTTCGATCGGCTCCTCCCAGTCTTTCAACGTGTTCTTCAATCTGCAGAACGCGGCGGCACAGAGCGAGAAACAGAGGACAAGGTGTGTGTTTATCATTAGATTGTTATAATATCTGCATATGTGTAGTTTTGTTCTTTATATTTATTTCATAAATACAGTTTACAAAATATCATAGGGGAGCAATCGGTTCCTCATCTACTGTAGCCTAAGTTTGCACTGCGTTCACCCCTCATCACACCACAGCTGTTTAATCCAGCCAAAATGAAGCACATAGGAATGCATACTTTATAAAACGAGCATGTTGCTTTTTTATTTGAAAATGTAACTCTCAATGTAATACATATTCTAGTGCATGTGGCAAAGAGGTCTGCATACTTGAGCTAAGGAAAGAGGGTTGTACTAGAAATGTTATATACTATACAAGTATTTTATATATTACACCAGTACTTAATTTTTCCTGTCATAACAGCACTTAAGGTTGAATTAGCACATTCATGTTTGTTGAGTTCCAGGTTGTTTACCAAAGTAAACAAGCATTTTCAATTAATTATCTAAAGGAGCTGAAGGGCAGGCTCATGTGGGGGATGTGGGACTGACAGTAGAGCGGAACAAGCAGTGAGCATCAAAACATTTAGAAATGCTCAACTTTATGCAAAACTGCTTAAGTCATCCGGATTCAGTCCAAAGACTTTTCAGAAATGGGTGCATGCAGTGTGAATTCTGCATCCTGTCAATATGAGTATATACAAATATGCACCAATTGCATCAGACTTGAGGTGCGTGAAACAGGCCTGATTATCATCTTCTCGTTAGTCTCTGAATATAACAGGAGCTATAATGAAACAGGAATAAACAACAGTAAATTAGCTGAAGCACCCATAGCGTTATTCAGTTAGTGCACAATTGAAGACATAAATGACCCGAGCCAATTAAAAGAATGTGAGGATGGAGAGTAAAACCTCATGCACATCTAAGGCTCAATTACCCCGCATTACAGAGGGCAGAAACACAAGCCCTCAGGGCGCTGACCTGTGAGAAATACCCATTTAAACAAAAACTTTCGCAGTGATTTCATTAATTACATTGGAAAGATCCACTCCCGCGGACCAAAGTGAAAGCCAGCCGTCCATGTAATCTCTTAAGACTATGAAAATGTGCCGGCATGGAAGGAATGCTGATTTGACATTCCGGTTGCCGGTTTTACTGATGAGCTCAGGAGACATGTACACGGCCCTGGGGCACTGCCAGGACTCGGCTGCTCTCAGGACTGTGCCAGCTGACCTAGTGAAGAAAAAACCTCAATTAATGGCTTCCTAAAGGTGGAAGGTTTCTCCCTAAAGGTTTCTCCCGAGTTCTGCAACTTATACTCGATAAGGAGAGATTTTCACAGAATGACCACCGTCTCCGAAGGAAAAGAACAAGCACAGCAGAAAAACTGCCGTCTAGCCTTGCAACCTGTCACACAGCTCACCTTTTTTTAAAAATAGACTGCTAGAAAAAAATAAGTTAGTGCACTTGAGGGCCAGTTCAAAGAATTGCACCTTAATCCAAGGTTCCTGTGCATGGAAGAAGTGCTAAAACAAAAGCAACACGAACTGCCATGAATCACACTGCTGTATAATTTAACATGGTTTCCTTACAGCGCACCGCTTCAGGAGCAAAGCCAGAAGACATTGCTTGTAAAATTTTAAATAGCGCAAAAAATAAAGTAACGCATAAAACAATGTGGCAAGACAATGGACAGAAGACGATCAATCTTTCTTTCTCCTTGTTGGTTTAATAGACGTTTTAAAGTCATTGGGAGGGCTGTAAAAAATACTGTCTATTTTATAGGCCTTTAAAAAAGATGAACAAAGGCAAATAGTTATTGCCATCCTTTTAATAGCAATTCATGACCTTTTCGTTGTAAACAAGGGCCGAGGTTTTATTTTTTGTGGATGCACTGTGCTCAGAATCAATAAAACCAGCTTCAGGTTTACTAGTTTTGTAACACACACAATTTTTTTTTTTTGTATATGAAAAACTATGTTTATCAAATAAATTCTGCATGATGTTAGATACAGTACTATTAATGCATTCCAGTGAAACGGTATATAAAAAAAAAATTACAAATAAATTCCATATGACCCCACGTTTTTTTTTAGAAAGCTGCCAGAACCAAACAGGTCCTATAAATTTCAGCTTGAGAGATTTCCACACACAGCAATCACTGACAGCTTAGTGCAGACAGAGATAAGATGGTCAGATGCTTTAATGGCTTCATCTTAGGAGAAGAAAAGATGCTATTTGTCAGAAGTTCAGGACAGCAGGGTTTGAGACATATTGCCTGTCTTAATCAAGAATGGGAGAAAGCGCATGAGAAAAATGGCTTCAATTTTGGGACTCTGCCAGTGGAGAGTCAGTTAAAAGCCAGTGGTAATAAATGCTCTCACCTTCTGATTACTTTCTTTCCCTGCTTTTCCTCTCTCTGCAGCTCCTCTAGTTGCTCAAGTGCTGGGCAGCGTGCTCAAACAAGCTGCGAGCTCTCAAACCTGGTGTTTTTTAGCACCCTGTTGACAAGCTGGCGGCAACAGGAGCTGTAAATTGTTTTGGGTCAGATGGGGCCTCTGAAATGAGAATTTCTTACAAGGCTTAGCCACAGGTAAAGCAGAAAATGCCTTCAGGAAATATATTTATCACCACATGAGCATGGAATTTGATGATGCTCCCATAGCAAGGCACAGTAAATTTGTGATCGGGAAAAATTTCTGATTGGGAAAAAAACATTTCGAAGTTGGAAACCGCATGAAAACTTCTTCAAAATTAAATGTAGTAAGTTACATCTATATATATTTCTCACTTTTACAGCCTGCTGCACTTTCTTAGTTCTGATTTTTAAAATGGTGAAATTATATAAAGGTTAATTAATGTAATGATAAAATATTTTGCTGTCATAAACACAAGCACATATGGAACATTTTTGGCATTGTGAGGGTTGCCATGGAAACAAAGAATTTGAGGATGTGCTCAGAGTAGAATCTCAGGTTTTCAGCTGGTAATTGCGCTAATTTTAACACATCATGAATGCAGCATTACCGCAGAGACAATTGTGCTGGTGCAACCTACGGTTAAGCATACAATAGGGATGGATCACATTTCTTCACAATTCTTCCCTCCCTGCGAAGATCAAACCAAACCAATAATTATCCTTAAATCCTGAGATCTAAGACTGTTATTAGATTAGTTTCACAATGCGTCTTTGACTTGTGCGTTATTAAATATTCCTGTTTATTAGCATGTGTTGTTATATTGGTTTATATACACTACCATTCAAAAGATCGGGGTCAGTAAGTTTTTAAAAATATTTCTGAAAATCTCATATTTACCAAGGTTGCATTCATTCCTGTGCATTCATTCATTAATATTGTGAAACATTATTGCAACTTAAAATAACTCTTTTCTATTTGTATATATTAAAAAAAAAATGTATTCCTAAATGCATTTTATGTGTCCTTGCTTAAAAAGGTTCATTAAACAAAAAACTTTTGATTGGTACTGTGAATGAAAACTATTAAATATTTTCAGATTAATAACATTTCACTTGTGTTCATTTACTGATATGCCTTCATTATGTTTAACAAGATTTTTACTGTTTTAGTTTTTACATTAAACAATTTAAATGTACTTAAACAGTCCTGATTATAAAAATGACCCTTTTTTAAAGTAGCTTCATAGCTTATGATACAAAAAATACTTTTAAAAAACCATTAAATACAGTAACAAGGCTTAAAAATAGTCCGAAATAAACATTAAGGTCCAGCTCTACACCCCACCATCCATAAAGCAAGAGAGGTCTAAAAACTGAAACATGTAGTGACTGCTACAGCCAAAATCCCACATAAAAGGATGTCATCATCCAAAATTACATCCTAAATAGTGTCCAAGCATCTCTGTAGACATGGGAACATGGGTTTGCCACATCAGAAGAAGCAGGAAAGGAAAGCTGTAAAAACATATTTGTGGTTTTCTAAGTAAAGCTTGTGGTTTAGGTTGTTTGCTGTATGCTCTGTTTGCTACAGATGTTTGTAACCTCAAACCCACATTCTTAACAGCGCTCCAAGACTTCATCATCTCATCATCTACACATCATCACAACTGTCAGCTAACTGCGCTGCTGTCTCTGATTAGGGTGTTGAATGTAAAATACTTCACCAATAACAGAACTAAGTCAGGGAAGACGCCATCAATTAATTTGATGAAAATTAAGCTGTAAGAAGCTGTCATGATCGCAGGTCATGTTGTATTTTCCAAAGTTCTTTGTTCCTTGAAAAACCTTTGGAAGACTGTGTGTTGTTGGCTGAATCAGGGACAAGTGAACCCAAAGACAGACTATTTATTCTTACTTCCAAAAGACCAATTAGTCAAGCAGTCGTTTTTTAGTCAAGTGCCGTTTTCACATCCTTACTTTAAGGTCCATTGCCACATATGTGTAAATGGTGAATATCAGGAGTACCTTTATCCCACCCACACCACCAATGCTCAGCGTTTAGTCGTCACTGGAAGTCTCGCTATGAACTCAGCCCATCAGCTTCCACATTGGTTTCGTCCTTGATTAGGAATTGCATTCTTTAAGATTATCGATCTGGCCCAGCCGGTTGGTCGCTTTAGATCCCATCAAACAATCAGCTGGCTGATCAGAGTAAATTAGTTTTCCAAATCATGGGCGAGAGTCTAAGGCCCACGAACATGAGCAGAAGAGAGAGTTTCGAGGAATCAAGCTTAATTATTGCACTGCTTTCAAGCCAGAGCCACCAACAGTGTTGATTAATTCATTAATAAACACTTCTCCAAAGGCAAGACCAGCAAGGCTTCGGGAGCATTCTCTTTGTTTCTTTTCATCTGTAAAGGAAAATAGCGGCACAAGGGCAGCAACTGTGAACATAAGCTGAATGATTTTAAAGTAATTATACACCGAGCCATTATATTTTGAAAGCCTGCTATTCTTGCTATTCTGTTTTGTTTGCATTGATTTGATTTGTTTCCTTGCAACAAGGGCAACCCAGAATTTGTCTCTCACATCACCGATGCAATCTTACATGCCTTATTTGCATTTGACCTACAGTAACTTTCTTTAGATTGCTTTGGTCCAAAAACAACTTGCTAAACATCATTGTGCCTGGTGCTACAATAAGGGGTGTCAATATAAAACCTTGAAAAAAGAAAAAAAAAAGTACCATAAAATCATCAGATTTACATTTGGAGTATAAGGCATTGTTAGACAAATTGTTGCCACTACTTGACAGATATCAGAGAATCATTGTGACATGTTTCTGTGACAGTTCTAGGCTCTGAAAAAGCTAAAAGAAAAATCTCTTTCTTCTGAGGAACACAAAATAAGAAATTACGAAGACTGGGTTGCTTATTACAAAAAAAGACATTTTGTGCTCCATGAAAGAAAGAAATAATGGCCAAAGGTTTATTTTTTCATGAACAACTATTGCATCAAATGTTGGTATGGTATATTTACTATAAACATTTATATATACATACATATATATATATATATATATATATATATATATATATATATATATATATATATATATATATATATATATTATATATATATATATATCAACATTGTGCTGTTACATGCTAATATATTTAATAAAATTTTAAATAAATATAAATAATTGCCTATTCTATGCTAAATGTGTTGGGTTGTTTTTGAAATACACTTTAAATATATCATTGATATACAATCGCTATATTGCCCAACAAAAATGTGCTCTGTATTAAAACATCACGGCATTGTAAACACAAGTATGACTTTGTAAATACACTTTAAGTCAATGTGTTTTGTGAAAAGCGTTATACAAATAAATATGGTTTGACATCCAACACTCCATAATATAATCAACAGTCTCTAGAAGCAGCTATCCACCTTATCCTCCATAACATGATTATTCGTTTCAGTCAAAGCTCAAAAAGAGGAAGCTGACTGGTACAGGAGGAAATGAATAAAAACCTCTTGACTCTTGAGCGCAGCTCATATGCAGTCATCTCACACCACTATGAAGTTTCATATAAGTGTACAGCATTAATGAAATGTCAAAGCTGCGATGCTGTATTGTGTTTGAAGGTGAATGTGCTCAGGATGTGGCAGAAATCAAAAGGAAATTAGGGATTAAGGATTAAGGACTCTCTTTTCTGGCCTGCCCTTGGAACCCGACGTGATTGTTCCTCCCTGCTGGGTTTCAAATAGAGCTAGCAAAGTTCGCTTCCGCTTCATCTCTCACATCTCACCTACACCTTGCTTAGTATTCAACACCCTCAGCCTTCACCACATAGCCTGTGTTTCTGTGCATGAGAGAGAGCGTGCACACATATTGAGAAGTGAAATCAAAGTGCTGACTAATCACCAGCTTGCAGTCAAATTTGCCCTCACAGAAAACCATTCACTCAAGAAGGCACCCTTCCTCTTTGCTTTGAACCTTCCTAGCTTCCTTTACCTCTCCTTTATTCATCCAAACCCACACTCGATCTTTCACCTTCATGCACGGCATGCAAAGAGAGAGCGGACAGAGCGCTCTATGTGCTCCTCTGGCAAATTGAGCCTGACTGTTGTCCCCACCCTGCATTTGGAGTGGGAAGTTGATGGAAAGCCTTGATAGAATACACACGGGCTGTCAAACGGCGCTCCTCTTACTGCTTCAGTCACCCGTGAGGGGGAATTTCTTTTCCAATGACAGATCAAGGGTATAATTCCACAGAGGTGGGTAACAAGAGCTTTTACCTGTGTGAAAGGAGCCATTCATGTAAATCAACCTGGGTCTGCTGTCACCCAACACCTTCAGTCTAATGAGAAAGCATTTATTGTCCCTGAAATCTAAAAGGCCCAAAATGCATGCATCAAGTTGTTTAAATACTAAGAAATACAACCATAATGGTTGACTAGAAGCTGGCTGGTTTATCCTGGTATATAGACACACATTTTAATATTCATATTATTAAGAATATCAAAATAAGTAAATATTTATTGATATTAATAATTATTTAATTTAATCATTTAAATTTAAATCAAATTAAAACAAAAAAAGTATGTTCTTTGCTAAATACTTGCATACTTCATACTTGAATGAATGTTCAAATACATTTGTTTAAATGCATTTAGACCTATGTATTTGGGCAATGTGTTTCACCATGAGCATAGTGTCTTCAAGATCAATCTGCAATCTGTTCCATTCTGTCGCTGTTTAGCTGTTTTTGAACCTAAAAGCGCACTTTATGTCAGCGTCACCCTAAGAATTTATTTAATCAGGTCATCAATGAGTCTAAAACCAGAATAAATATTCAAATCATCGTTAAGGCTAAATAATCGGACAAATCAGCAACCAGTCCATTTTGAAAATAGGTAGTTTCACACTTCCTGCATATGTAATATATATTGCCTGATTATTTTAGATGAATGAATGATGTCATAAATGAAGTCTTTGATTGTAAAAGGGGTCACTAACTGAGAAATCAAAATTACCTTGATCTTTTGGAATCTAAAAGGTCATTGTACTATAAAAACAAATTACTTTCTGGTAAGTTTTTCTGGTAAGCAGCTCATATTGAAGCTAGTCTGCAAAAACAACAGGTTGTGAAATGTTCCACTTTATGATGTAATAGTGTGGCTAAACGCCACCTCCGCAGAAAAAGATTCCACAGCACTGCCTGCTAAGCCCCGCCCACTGATTCACGCATGTGGTGTAAATAACGAGAAAGGCAATGTGGGTCTACGCAGAAATCAAATGATAAAGATGGCTCTGAAGACAACGAGACTCTGTGCAGTACAATTGTCTTTGCATTGCCTTCCTTCTGATCCTAACATTAGGAAAGAGTGGATGAACTTTATTTTTAATTAAGTTCCAGACCGCATCAGTTAAGAACTTGGTCCTTTGTTTACTTTATTTGACCGTGGATACGTTCACAAACAAGGCGCAATTCAACATTGGATTTTCAGAAAGATTGAAACTTAAAGACAATGCTGTACCGAATACATTGGCTCTGTTATTACAGATTGTTTGATATGTACGTAGTATTTATGCATTTTAAACCTAACTCAGAGCAGTGTCCATCTGTGAAGGCCGTAGGCTGTCAAACATACACAAGTGTTAGCCAATCATAGCAGTGGCGTTTACTTCCGAATCTACAATCCACCATGCCAGTTCAAACAGAGCGTTTTGATGAGGGGTTTAAAATGATGACAGAAAATAGCCTACTACTTCTAAATTATGTTTTTTTTTCATGTAAAAATCTTGATAACATAATAAGGGGAACTTATAGAACAGTACAAAATAATAAAAAAGGCAGTTCATGACCCCATTAAAGCTGTTTGCTGCACAAAACAATCAGAAGAGACACGACACTCACAATTCTGTTTTGTAGCTGGAACACCTCGCCAGAGGGATCTTCAGCACTTTGTCATTCAGGCCCACAAAAAGAGTCCTGTCGCCATGGAGAATCTGAAGGCTCAGGATTGGCTCCCGCAGACCAGGAGGGAAGAGCTGCATCTCCTCCAAGTAGCAACCTTGCAGGCTCTTATTAGTGGTTGCCAGGGCCTTAAGAATAGTTCCATACTCTGATAAGTCAGAACAGAAGGCAAAGCATAATTACACAAGACTGCATAACTAATGCTAACCAATACTATTTTTATAAGTATTACTTTTATAAGTTATAAGTATTTGTAGGTTAAATATTTGCAGACATGATTTAAAAGGATTTTGTGCACAAGAAAAGTACAGAACTGAAGTGATTAATTTTGACTTCGACTAGTTACCTGTGCCTATGTACATGACATGGTGCAAAGTATCCTGCCCCTGTACAATGTCAACAACCAATTTAGAGAACCGCACGTCATCCTGCCAAACCAGCGGGTCCACAGAAACGGGCTGAACCACGTCATTCATGAGGTAGAGCCTCTGGGCGTCCTGCAGACTGCGTTCAGTCAGTCCTTCATTAGGCCCTTCTTCCTCTATGGTCCCACACTGGGAAGTGTCATTAGGGTTAGACTCATTAGTTAGTGTAGAGGTCAAGCAGGGCAGTGGCAATATAAACTCACCAAAAAAAAACTTTCAAACTTCTCACCATGTCATTTTATAGGAAAGTAGACAAAAACTGTGAATTACGATGCATGCAGGTACACCCAGCTGGTATTGAGCAATTACTCTCACAGTGCCAGGTTGATAGAATTTATCTGTTGGCTGTTTGTTTCAGACACACACACACACACAAAGAACAAAATGTAAAAGACATTCAGGGGGAATGATGCACCTGGAAATTAGGGATTGGGTTCGGGGTGGGCAGCCACGTGGAGCGAGGGTTCTCCTGGGAGCGAAAGGGCCCGTTGAAAGCCTGCGTGACTGCGCTGAGGTTGTATGCGCAAACTGCAGAGGCAGCAATGCTGTTCCTGGATCACAAAAAAAGAAAGATGATTACAATTTAGTACTTTGAAAACATGCAATGAGTTATTATATATAATATAAATAGATATATAAATACTGGTGATCTAGTTTCAGGTAAATACTGTATATGTGTGCTCTTGTTTTTGTGACATATCAGGACACAACTTTGTATAATGACATGGGTATGACACAGGTATTACAAGGAGAGGGTGACTTATGAGGACATAACCCATGTTCCTATTTTTCAAAGTGCTTATAAATCATAGAGAATGTTTTTTTTTTTTTTGAGAAAGTAAAAGTGCATAAAGTTTCCTTTGAGGGTTAGGGTTAGGTGTAGGGTTGGTGAAGGGCGATAGAATATACAGTTTATACAGCATAAAAACTATTACACCTATGGGATGTCCCCACTTTTCACAAAAACAAAACGTGTGTGTGTGTGTGTGTGGTGTTTGTATTTGTGCACAATTATACAAATCCATAATCTTGAGACAAACATAAAAGTTCATAATCGGTTCAGCCAGGCTGATCTTGTCAGCTTCTTCTGGCATGAAACATTCTCAAATGCATTGGGACGTAATTAACTCCATTGATTTGAGTGACAGGTGGCCCAGAGACCCAAGTAAGCTGTCAGGAGCAGAGATGAGCTCAACAGTGAATGGATTGGGTGGTTATTCTTGTTACCAGACTCACACTGAATTTTGTACAGATGACAGTGCAATTTCAGAAGCCGTTGAGGTGACAAAGAAAGAAGAGTGTTTTTTTCCTGTTACCCTGAGAAATGTCCCCTGATCTTTCAGTATGCCCAGAGTTTAGAGAGATGCCAGAAGCCCTTAGGGACTGAAGCTATTATAGTCACAGCAGTTAACTATGAAGGTTACAGTGGATTATATAGATATTTAGATGTCACATGTTAAAAAAAATAAATAGCATGGGATCATTAGAGGTCAACCAGGAGGATCACAGATTCATTGTTGTGTGCTGTTGAGACCGCACATAAATGAACAGCAATAATTGTGGTGGTAACACCGAAGCCACAGACAGATGGGCCCACGAGCAGAGCTCCAGGAGGGGGACTCGGCCTGCCAGACGCTGGTGTCTGGCTCGGGCTCTTGTTATGTGGCCTGTTGAGGCATGGACTTGAAGATTCAAGCCTGGTTCTGCTGCTCGACCCTGGGGACTACATATGAGGGGTTTGACATGGAAAGTTAGCATGGTCAAATGAGAGGTTCTTGGCAGTGTAGCTCAAAAAGCTGATGCGCAGATGAAACATGAGCTATAAACCGGTCAACCCTAGGATGCGAGGACAGAGCAGGCTCTGACAGGACAGCCAATTATCTCAAGCTATTTCTCCTTTCATTCTAGTATTCAAAAGCAAGACTCTGAAACTTTGTTATGAGAAACTACAAGAGTTTGATTTTTGAGATTTTACCTCTAAAATGAATAATTATTATAATAATTCCTTACATTTATATAGCACTTTTCTAAGCACTCAAAGCGCTTTACATGGTCAGGGGGTATCTCCTAATCCACCACCAGACTGAGATGAAGAAAAGCATTAGTGAGCTGCTTCTCTGCTGACTGCCTATATAGGCAGCATCTTCTACATTCTACAACCAGAATAACTCAAACTGGCTAGTTGTCTTCCACATCATGTAGTGCAATCTTCCAATGATCCAGTTGTTTCTTATTCAGTCACTGTAAGTCTAGTTCACACCAAGGATGATAACTGTAAGAATAACAACGTTTTAATAATCACTCTAATTCCTTTAGAATAGAGATAACTACACCTGTCATTTCAATTCAAATTACAATTCAGCTTCTTTTGGGATGTGACCAATTCAATTCAAATTCATAGTAAAATCTTTAATTGAAAGTGAACCAAATCTGCTTCAGTTCAGAATTTTGTAAAACACTTGTGACTTTGGTAAGGTTGACATTAGTCATAGTACAAATATTTTTCTCCAAAACACGTTGGCCACAATTATAAGCACCCCTAGAAATTCTTATGAATAAAATAGCTATGAAGCATATTCCCAATCATAATCACTTTTTTTTAAGCATGCCAAGGTGACTATGACCATAAAATTGTCCAGCCATGACTCCCTGGAATTTACATTTTTGCAGGAATATAAAAAGGAGGTAACACAAAGGCCAAATTTCCTTAATCATCTATAGTAATAAGTAAAACCAAAGAATATACTTCTATATAGATGTGCAGCAGAAGATTGTTGAGCTCCACAAAATGTGGTTGTATTTGCTAAATCATTGAAAATTCCCATTTCCACCATTTGTGATTTATTTTGAAGGAAAGGATATACAATGCAGATTTAACCTTCTTTGCTCATGTGTACCAAGGAGGCTAATCATTCTGACCTCAACTGTATGATGCCAATTTGCAAACATAGCCTAGTGTAGTAGCATTATATGCTTGGCTGAGACTTCATTGAAAGAACAACCCAACCTGTGCATTGTACTGTGATGTATACGAAAGTGTATTACTGCAGGAAACATAAGATCTATTTCCCAAGAATGTTCATGGTTAAGTAAGACATGTCTTCGACTGTCTCAAAGTGGCCATTGTGAAATTCTGTTCGTCCACATGAACATCTTGTGTCTAGGGACATTGTGTGCTGGAGTTGATGTGCTAGATTTGAACCTTGCTTATATGACAAGTTTATCTGATTACATAATGAAGTTAGTTATGCTTATTCAGCTTGTATTTTCCAGACGGTCTATTGTTTCTCTTCTGCAAAAATACTGTATACCATATATGTGCCACCCAATGCAAAATAAAGTTGAGCTTAGAATGAACTGCACCACTCGTGTGTATCATTCTCAGAATTTATATTTGTGATCTTGAAGGCAAGAATATACAATTTATTCTTACAACTAGTCAGAATGTAACTAAAATGAGGAGCTAACAATTACCTTTTGTACAACAGCAAATGCAGTGTATGCATGTTTGAGCAAGGTTTATAATATACATGCATAAAAATGCATAAATGCATTGTCTGGTCAAATGATGCATGCCTCAGCTAAGTCATGGTGGCGTTTATTGCATTTGTGCTTGTGCAGATGTGACTTTCAGACAGATGATGATGCAGTTTTAAAGGCTGTTGAGGTGTGTAAAAGTAAAGTACAGAGTTTGGTCCTATAACCCTTTGGAAAGTCACCTACTCTAGCAAATCCCATGACACGCTCAGTATAACACGCAACATATGGGAATGAAGTCTTCTCACTGTGAGAGCAGATGACTTCGGAGCTTTCCAAGCGACACGTACAGTAGATCACATGCTTGTTTAGATGAAGTCATGTTGAGTTATGATGACAGAATAGACAATATGTCAAAAAGCACAGGGTCATTTGAGGTCATCTGAGAGGTCCATAAAGTTGATTTAGACATAAAGTAGGACAGCACTCAAGGGGGAAAAGGTGAGAAAAAAGAAAATACATTACTTCAGTGTTTCAACTTCAGTGAATACCTGCATCGCAGCAAAAAAGACAAAGAGCCAACTCAGCAACCTTCCACAGCCAGGACTGAGGCAAGATTATTAATAAATATTTTTACAGCATAACAATATCTGCCCTTGTGGAAAAACGTGCACTGAAGCATTTGTTCATAAAGATTAATAATAATCATATAGTTCATCTGCGTGTCTGTAATTTATAATTTTTTAACCATACATAGCAACTTTAATGCCAATAATGTAGTATTTATGAAAAACTTCTGGAAACTTCTTCAGAATATTCTATAGCACTTTTACATTTAAATGCAATACATATTTATATCAAATATAATTATTCATTATTTATATTATGTTACATATTTAAAATTAAGTATATTATAAAAAGATGGTAGCACTTTATTTTACAGTCCTGTTCCTCATGTACATACTATGTACTTATTATAGTAATTACAATAACTATGTAATAAATAGGTACTAACCCTGAACCTACCCCTAAACATAACCCTACCCCATTGTAGTTACCTTGTATTACCAGAAATTTCTTAGATAAATACACTGTAAGTACACTATAAGTACATGTTAGTACACGTACTGTAAAATAAAGTGCAACCAAAATTATATTTAATGTATGCTGTTTGGTGTACCGATTTTACAATGCTGTAGTAAAACACACAGATGAAAAACAACAGAAAGCAGAAAGCCTTAATATCATCACCTCCATACATCTACATGAAAGAAATATGGATGGAATAAACTTGAAGCGAAGATTCCTGCTATGGGGTACAACAAAACTCATTTCAAGGTGGATTTTGTCATGCTGCATCACAGCGAGCGAAGAGATGAACTTGGCTGTTATTCTGTATTTGTTGTAATTCAGGCATGAAAGTGTGCGCATTCGTGATAGAAGTATTCATTCACACCCACAGATCTGTTTTCCAGAGGGGTTGTCTGTCATCACATTAACTGCCAAAAGTGCTGTTCCACCCAGTTAACCTGCAGGTGATTGACAGAAATGAGGATGATAACTATTCCTTCAAAAAGATAATTAAAAAGGTAGAAAATAAAAAAGAAACTTTCCTTCTTAATCATACCAAAATGTAAGGACATGGGGAAGATGTCCAATTATATTGCAAAATATTCCTAGAAAGGGTCATCGAAAGCAAATAAATGAATACTACTTTTACTTAAAGGGATACTCCACCCCAAAATGAAAATTTTGTTATTAATCACTTACCCCCATGTCTTTCATACTCTTAAAGCTTCATAAAAGTTTGTCTTCGGAACACAATTTAAGATATTTTGGATGAAAACCAGGAGGATTGTGACTGTCCCAATGATTGTCAAGTAAAGTACACTGTCAGGGTCCAGAAAAGTATTAAAGACATCATCAGAATAGTCCATCTGCCACGTTATGAAGCGACGAGAATACTTTTTGTATGTGAAGTAAACAAAAATAACATGTCTTTCCACATTACTGTAATCAAAGCTTAAATACATGTAGAAAACATATCCTTGTGACGCAGCTGATGCAGAATAATGTATGCAGTTTGTGTCTATTGGATATTCTACAAAATGTCACTTTGGTGATGTGGAGAGACACAGAGGAGACAAATTGTTGAAAAAAGTAATTATTTCGTATACAAAAAGTATTCTCGTCGCTTCATAAGGTTACGGTTGAACCACTGATGGCAGATGGACAATTCTGACTATGTCTTACATACTCGTCTGGACCTTGACATTGACATTTACTGGGCAGTCAATGGGAGAGTCACAAGCCTCCCAGTTTTCATCCAAAATATCTTACATTGTGTTCCAAAGATGAACAAAGCTTTTATGGGTTTGGAACAACGTTGGGGTAAGTGATTAATGAAAAAAATAATAATTTTGGGTTGGAGTATCCCTTTAAATAGGATAAAAAAAGACTGCAGAGTGATAAGTGGAACATGAAACTAGCAAATTATTTGACCAAATGCAGTGACTGACCAATCTGAATCAAGAGAGCCATGTAGTAAGTTTTATAAAAGCACTAAAAGAAAGAAAAACAGTGATTTTGGCCATTGCAGAAAACCAATTTACAAAAATTACGGAAAAATCTTTACAAAGTGCAAGCACTCATGACTTATTGCTTTTATAAAATGCAGAAACAGCAATTGAATGAAACATTCTAATGTTCAAGTTAAATTTATGAAAAATAATAATCATAAAACAGCCAAGAAGCCCATGCCAAACACTGAAAAGAGTTAATAGAGTTAATTCCATTACTTAAGTTGCTTTTTACAATACATCTAATATAGCTGATACCGTCTGTAAACTCAGTATGGAGGACATATACTGCTTTGACACCTTCAGCTTAATAAAAGTATGCAGTCATGCTGCCAATACCTTGGGACAAACTACTAGCAACACTTTCAGGCATTTTTTGGCTGCTCTCTTGCGTTCTCTCTCACTCCGCTCCTCCTTTGCCCACCCTACCTGTTTTGCAGCCCCAAACCCCAGGGAGCATTGCTTAAGGTGTTCAATTTACCACACAGATGGGGACTCTGTTGTTCTGATTGCATTACCATATTCCGTTCCTACTGGGGCAGTGAGTGAAAGGGGACAGGAAAAAAAAAAAAGAAAAGAAACAGAGAGATAAAATGAGTGAGAACGAGAGAGACATAGGGGGAAATATAGGAAAGGAGAGCAAGAGAAGGAGAGTCTTGAGATTTATATACTGCCATACTACTTGCTATTTGAAATGATGTTGCATGATGTTTAGCATGCATACTGTCAAGTAGTGATAAAAAGTGATTGATAAAAAATGTTGGCTCACCACTAGCAGACATACAGCATATTTTCTGGAATATCTCTACAAAAATGTTGCTTTCCATTTATTTAATCGAATGTAATGAATAAGTTATTCATCCTATAGGACAGAATCTCCAAGAGGTGTTGGGTCGAAGTGATTTTGTTGCATACTGCATGCTGAATCAAATACATGAAGTTATATGCAGTAAACAGCAGGAAGTATATTTTCCAAGAGCAGGGCAAGATACTGTATGAATATAACGCGGAAGTAGCACTTGGTGATGATCTATTAAGAAAATGCTGTGACAGCTGCTGCTGGCGTCATTATTAGCCGTTAATTCCTAATGTTATTAAATTCATATTCTTAGCAAATGCTTTGTTAGCAAAATGACTTGCAATTAAAGGCAAAAATATACTTGTTAATCTAGTGCTAATTTGTAGTGCTAAGTTGTAACAGAGTTGGATGTGATCTAGCATATTCCTGTACTACTCTCTAAGGCCTTCTCACATTTCTTGAAAAGACAGAAACAGACTTAGGGCCAGTTTTAATAACTGCTTGCCAGCGCAAACCATCTTTTGGCATTAAAATAGTACTGTCAGGATTTACTAATACACAGTGACGAACTAGTGCTGATAAGACGAGGACAAAGTTATTTTTACACCTTACCTGCAATTGTTGCTACTAGGAGAAGGTACCAAAGAGAATATCGGCACTGTTTTGTGCTAATTTTCCCTATTTATTAAAACTGATCCATAACCTGTTTACTTAAGGTGCAATTCAAATTGTTCATCTTGACAAAATATGTCCACAAAACATGGGTTTCTTAAACATTCACATGTATATATGAACAAAATATATCCATCAAAATAAGATAATATATAATATAAAATAAGTAATTTTTACACCAGTATTAGCAGTGCCAGAACACAAGGCATATCTGCTGTACAGGTCCCAGCATATGCATTTAACATGTATGTACAGTATATTGCAGACATTGTGTTTGATAACTTGACTTACACGTTGGTGGTGAAGATGCCATAGATGAGATCCTGTTCGGGCAGGTAGAAGGTGCTCTGTAGTTCATTGTAGTAGAACGGGATCTCTCCCGACCGTGAGCAGTTAAGTCGGGCCTTTGTGAAGGTGGTCCACGTGTCTTCCAGCAAGAAGCGACCTCCTATGTCGTTCTTACACACCCGCGCCACCCGCGAGTACACCGTCTTACCGCAGTCGTGTTCCACAGCGTTTTCCCTCAAGAAGAAGAAGGTGAAAAGACCCACATCATAAGCCGAGATGAAGTGAGGCTCTAAAGAAGAAGGGAAAAAAGCGTGGCTAAATACCTTACAGGCACAAAAAGCATTTCAAATGGGTACGTCTACAGCGGGACTCTCAGTAATGCAGCATAAAGTGGTTTAAATGCCAAAACAAGGACTTTACTTCCATAGAACAGTGGCCTGAATACCTGTTCCACTCTTTCTTAATATCTGCTTATGCTTGCCTAGGACTGGAGCAGAAATCTGTGTGCATTTGACATGCAAAAATTATTCAGAATATAAAAAGCTGTCCGATTGGTCCAGGTGGCACTGGTCTGGATTGCATTAGTCGGAGTTAATATCGCACACTCTGAATAATGTCCTACCCCCAAGGCCTGTTTATTCCCCAGCCCATCTAGTAACGCATGCCACAGATATTCACCTGTAAACAGGCATGACTATAATCACTGCTGGGGCCATCCCAGCAGTTTATGAGAATGAGATTACTGTGATGCTGTGAAGCCCAGGAGAGGCATCAATAGCCATAACTGCTTTTGATTCAATTTTAAATATAATAAATACCAAATCTCAGAGGACACAGACTCAGAAACAGCCCAGAGAAGTATTTGCATACAATTCTGCAAACGATATTGCTCCAAAAACTAAGTGCAGCAGAATTACGTGGTCAAACTGGACTGGAACTTTGTGCACTGTAATGTGCTGGTCCAAAAATCACAGTAATACAACATCAGCGTAGCCCATTATGAATTTGTGCTATATTCAGTGCTTTCATCTGAAACCAGAGAAAAGCTTTTTAGAGACAAACAGGCAGAACAGTATTTGTTCTTCACTGACAAAAAACACTAAATTCTACTTTATTTTAGGCTCATGTCTTGCTTTTTAGTGAGCAGTGTAAATACTCCTGTGTATAAATTAGTACCATGGTATATATAAAATAAAATGGTATTATTGCTTGGTACAGTCACTGTACCATGGTGGGTAAAGGAAAAAAAAATAATTTGGGTTACTAATAAAATACCATGGCATTACTATTGTTGGTTGCTTGTTGTTGTTTTTTTTTTACTGTATCATAAAAAGACTAAGGCATTATCATGGTTTTTGGACATACAAGTCCTTTGAAGCACCATGGAAATACAGTGATATGTTTACACTTCTGTTTAAGTCTGGGGTCAACAAAAGTTTAAATTGATTTTATTTATCTTTTTAGTTTATTTTTTTAGTTTAAACAAATTCATATTTAATTGACAGCAAAGACTTTTTAGAAATTATTTCAAATAAATGCTATTCATCAAAGAATCCTGAAAAAGTATCACAGTTTCCATAAAATATTAAGCAGCACAACTGTTTTCAACATTGATAATGAGAAGAAATGTTTCTTAAGCGCCAAATCAGTACATCAGAATGACTATTAGTTTTACTGTATAATCAATAAAATAAATTCAGCCTTAGAAAGTATAACATGACATTTTTACTGACCCCAAACTTTTGAACATTACTGTATTTAATACCATGGTACTAACATCTGATTCAATCCATCTATTTTTAAACATGAATAAATGATGACTGTTTATGAATTTCTACTGACAAAAAGTAACAAAAAATATGATGGCATTATTATATTTTCAATATATAATCATGCTAGTATATATATCATGCAGCTTTTTGGACCATTTAGAGTAGTCTCATGCTTATTTGGTTGGCATTGTAAGTATCTGATATCAGGAAATACACTAGTACATAAATATTTATCATAGACTACAGTACAGAAGATATATGTCACCATCTCACTGTACCATGGTACATTTTGCAATCAGTGAACCTTAGAAAAGTAAAAAAATAAAAAATTATTCTGCTTTCAGTTTCAATGAGACATCATAACTACACTTTTACACAGATCAAGGTAAAGAAAGTGAATCTCAATACAGACCCATTCAACATCAGAACAATTACTACCCAGTGACTGCAGGAATTCATCAGGTCTTTTGCTAAGCTAAAAACAGGCAGGGTGTGAGTGTGCTGATTTGTGAGGGACTGAACATGACAAACGGTATTTTCCTTCTTCCATGCTGAACGTAAATATGGCTTCGTTTCCACACTGCCACTCCATCAGGGGTCCCTGTATGTGTGTGTGTTTATCTGCGAGCCGCAGTCAGGGGAAAACACTAAGCTGAGAAGTGAATTACGAGTCCCAATAAGCACCAGAGGAGAGAGGCATGTGCTAATAGCCACGCTGCAGGCGATGATGATATTTCTCATTGAATCAGAGCTGTGCTAAAACAATATCACATCTCACTTCGGGTACGACCCCACATGGGCTCCGTGTTAAAAAAAACATTCAGTCAGCATCTGGCACGACCAATATAACAACAGTCCAGTTTAATTCAGTTGTAGACCCTTGAGGTTCATGCCTTCTCAACGCTATCTCACGACTAATTCGTATGTATTTTACGAGGTGGCTTATTCGTACGAATTTGTACGACCTCACTCGTACGATTTTATATGACCCCAGTGACGGTTAGGTTTAGGGGCGGGGTTAGGTGTAGGTCATTCGTACAAATTCATAAGAATTGTGCAACTCGTAAAATACATACGATTTGGCAACAATCGTATGAATTTGTACGAGTGTGGTCGTACGAATTCATACGAATAAGCCACCTTGTGCAAAATGTACGAATTGCCTTGAGATCGGGTTGGCCTTCTACACTGACCCCCAGTTGAGAAATAAATTTTTAATTCACACTTCATCTCTTTTTTTACTTTGGCTAAACTGGATGTTGTTCAGCGGTGCAACTATTAGTAAACCACTAGATAATGTCATATTATGTAAGTAAAAAAGCAATTCAAACTAACTTTAAGCTTTTTTGTGCAGATTTTTAGTCAATAAGGTCAATATATGTGTTAATATATTTATAAGGTAAATGCGAAAGTTTCAATAATCTCGCCTCCCTCTTTTTGTCTTTCTCTCTCCTCAAGTGTGAACCTACAGTGAAACTACAGGCCGACTGAGTGACGTGAAGCGCTGCAGCTGCAATTTCACCCTCTCTCGGTCATGAGGAATAATTACACTGCTGGATGCCTGAACGTTCATCTCCTCCGCCCAATCCTTACTCTCCAACCCTTGTCTATGTCCTTCTCCTTTCACCTCAACTACCCTCTGACATCTCCTCTGTGGAGCCTCACTGTATGATTTACAGCTTTGGCATCAGAACTTTCTGCTTATTCCATTTCGACTGTCGTTGGATGAATTTTCTAAGGGAGAAGGCACAGTGTCAGCAGCTGGGAGATTATTGACACCTTTTGACTTTGTGCAGGAAGTGTGCTGAGTTTCGTTTGTCTCTATCTTTGACTGGTTCCTCGCTTGTCAGACCAGGGATGCTCTAAAAAAACTGCTTTCGACACAAAAGATACAACTGTGAGAGTGCAGCTATGCTTTCCTCACTTTTTGCTATCATATAAGAACTTCTCATACTGTATGCACTTACAGTGGGTCAAACATGGAACAGGGTTATTTGAAACCATAAAAAAAACATTTAGTTACATGAAAACAAAAAAAAATGAATTCAACGTTAAAATAAAATAAATAAATACTTAGATATATTTGAATAATAGATATATATGAACAAAAACACAACAAAATTACTAAGACTTCTAAGACTTTACAATTAAAAACAAAATATTAATTTGATAAATAAAAGAAATATACCTCAAAATATTACCAAAATTTTATTAGTATATCAGTTATATAAAAAATATTTTGTATTACTGATTAATATCTTTAATATTAATATTTTACAATTTTAATTGTATTTTTATAATTTCAGTTTTCATCTTAATTTTAGTTAACGTGTTAGCAATTTAGTGGTGTATTTGTCATTTTACTAGTTCTTTTTTTAATAGGTCTATCCATTCTTAATCCATTTTTATTTTTATTTTAGTACTTACTTCATGTTAAACTAAAAGAAAATGAGAAATTATGCTTTGGCAAGTTGCTACATTTAAAATAAGCTTTTTTGTTTGTTTGTTTGTTTGTTTTTGTTTTAATTAATTTTTTTTTTTTCGGTTAACGTTCATTTTATTTCAAGTAACAAATTTTTAATGGCTTTGGTTTTAGTTGATAATAACACTGGTCAAATTTTTTTCCTAAAGTTTGTATAAAAGACACAAATGAGACGATACAGTAAGAGTATACAGAGACTATGTAGACTTTTTCCTATGGGGAGTGCTATTAGCTTACATAAAATTAAATGAAGTCTCATCAACAATTTTCTTTTGAAGAACAACATTCAGCAATTTGGCTGCATAGACAGAAAAAAGGAAGGTCATCAAGAGAAATGTCAAAAGTTTTCAGACGATCCCTGGAATATGAGACTATCAGACATGAGATGATGAGATTAACATACCATTAAGCCATTTGGAGTTGTACTGGGCGGTCCGCAGAGGCGGCATTCCTCCCAGGCTGCGGTAGATGACAGGGTCCCGGCCGGAGAAATCGATGACTGTGGCAGCGTACAACTCTCCGCTTTCGGTCACCACAGCCGTCGAATTATGACGTGGGTCATAGGGGCAGCGGGCCACTCCGTTCACCCTCTCCAACACTCTGCTCATGTTCCCTGCCTGAGAGGAGGATACGGTATGGATTACACACACACTTTGATAAAGGCTCCAGGTTAGGCAGCTCATTTAACTGAGAGATGTTTACCTCTCTGGTGATGCAAAGGGGCTGGAAGGCATTGGTACCGCAGGTGATCACCTCTGTCTTGTTGACAAGCAACACCCGGATGTAGTTTTGACACTCCACCTGCAGGAGTAGATGCACTTTACAGTATGACAATAAAAGTGACATGTATGTTCAAAATAATAATTACTATTTTTTTTAAATTAAAAATAGCAGTATGCTGCACTGCTATGACAGAAGTGAAATGTCAAATAATACGGTGAGAAGGTTTTCAAGAAAATGAACATTTAAGCAGACATTGGTTCATGCATCATCGTGGGAATAGAAACTTCAGCTTAAGCACATTGCATTGTGGGATTCAGTAAATTGGCAAATCATCCAGTCATCCATACTACAGAAAAGGAAATCTGCGTCAAAAAAATCTTAAAGAAATGCTAATGGTCTTTTTTGGAATAAATTCAAATTAATTAATAATAATAATAATTAATATTTGCTTTTTTAAATCTTTAATAGGATACTTTTATTTATATATAATAAGCTTAGAGTTGCAAAAAAGCCTGGAATTTAAAAAAAAAAGTATCTTATGCTCACTCAGGCTGCATTTTTTTAACCAAAAATTACCGTAGGATTATGAAATATCAAGAACATACAGTAATGCAAGAATAATATTACTGTTTAAAATAGTGGTTTTATATTTTATTTATAAGTATACATTTACAAAGCTGATTTTTCAGCCTCCAGAAACCATTCTAATGTGCTTATTTGGTGCTCAAGAAACATTTCATACTATCAATGTTAAAAACACCTGTGCTGCTTAATATCTTTGTAAAGACCATGAAACCATTTTTATTATTCTTTGATGAAGAGAAAGTTCAAAATAACAGCATTTATTTAAAAATAGACCGTTTTTGTAAGTGTAACTTCTATCAATTGAATGCGTCCTTGCAGAATAAAAATCTTACTTTCTTTCAAAATATATCACTGACCCCAAACGCTATAGTACAGTATGAACGGTATTAAAAAAGAAAGGAAATTGTTGTAGTATTCTTGTCCAATCCTTTTGGGACTTTTTTTGGAGGGACATATTAATGATTAACATTCTTTTAGAAATGATTAACATTAATTCCAAACACATCATACACAGTTTCCCGTGAGTGCCCCGAAAGAGTGAGATTACCTCAGCTTTCATGTGTACTACTCCAAACCAAAAATAATCCTGTCTGACACTGGATCAGCGAGTCACAGCATCAGCCTTTTTGTGCAGCTGACTGTAGAAGTGACAGCACTTCAAACAGCACGTGATGTGATAAGCACCCAAACACCACTGAGGCATAAAGCCATGTGCCTTAAATTAACAGCTAAGGGAACAGACTGTGATATGCACTGTCTATTCAAGACTGCCGCCATGTTGCTTTAAAGTTCATAATTTACTCAAAAAGTGGGCAGCAGATCAGTCGAAGCAGAAGATGTGCATCATTCTGGGAAATAATGTTGTTAATGACAATAATATGTTACATAGAAAAAGAAAAAAAAGTCAATTTAGGATTTAGTGTTGGTTAAAAGAACCTGTCTTTATATCCATTTAAAAGAGGTTAGCTTTTTTGCCAATGCTTTTATCCACTAGTGGATTTTTCATTTTGCCTTTCACATTCAGCGAATGATACGCTCAAGAAAGAAATGACTGACCTCTGGGCTTTAAAATACTGAATAAGTAAGCTCAACATATTGCCCTCCCACAAACCTCAACAATACCCGACCCCTCCGGCCAATGGGCTCTCAGCGTTTTAAAAGAAATGTGCCTATTCAACAGAGAACCTGGGGGTTTAAAGTTACCTCCGTCTTCCCTTTGCTTTGACAGGACCTCCTGGTGTCTTCGTCTGGGCCCCATTCCGTTGCCTAGGAAACCAAAATAAACCCAGAAAAAGTGACTTGACGTGATTCGCAGTTGCCCGGCAGCTGTTAGCAATAAAGCAGGAGCCAGGTTACGCAACTGTTGATGATACTATTGCATCCAGCCAGATGCATCAAAAGACATTAACCTTATTGTGGTGTTTATTGTGTAAACAGCATGATGAGTGGGCCAGCGGCTTAAAAGGGTGAGGTAACTAGACAGTTGGAAGACCAGATGCAATTTGCATGTAAAAACCATCCCCTAGTCTCATTCACACACAGGGACCTCGTCGTCTTCGCTATTTATTTTTTTCACCAGCGTAAGCCACTCCATTTTCCTCTACCCAATTATGTCCCCTTAGAGCTGTGTGTCCAGCCAACAATAATAGAGGCAGCAGTTAAAAATTGCAATCCTGTTGTCTTAAGGTGAGCATGTGCACAATCGCACGCCCCTTTCACAAATTATTCACACAAAAGCACAAAGCTACCACCTTTATCTCTCAGCTTGAGGTCCCATTGGTTTCAGATCTTGACTGAACCTCTAAATAAAGTCCATTTGTTCGTATGGCCCACTAAGGTTCATAGGAACATAAGAAACCATTCAATGTGGAAAAGCAGATAAACTTGATGGTAATTGGTTTGGTGTATTAATAGCGCAATTTCCTCTTACATGGCCAGTCATGCTGTGGCTCAAGTGAGCTCTGACTGATGGTACTGAATCATAATTATTGTGGACATTCGAACCTGGAGGAATATTAGATGGCAAAGCAAGAAGGAAGAGAAATAGATTACTTCATCAAATAAATTCAAACTGAAACATGAGGATGAGTAAATAATGGTAAAACTTCCATTTGTGGGTGAACGGGCCAATTAATACTGAGATACTGCCGAGAATTTTGAACGGTTGCATGTATAGATTTAGCTGCCTCCTTCTTGCCAGTCAAAGCTGTTAACAGCACCAAAGTTGTCAGGAACAACAATGCCACACAGATCTGGTGCTCTTTTGTTTGTGTTTGCATTCATGTGTGTTTCAGGACTGAGACATGTTTGTGACGGATGCCTAAGCGGTGAGTCATCGTTCAGGTCATTAACATCTTGTCTGTGAGCCCCTGTTTTCTGGAAGAATCCGTCAGCTTAACCCTGACCTTAGCCACGGCAGTCCCTCTCTTCACACCACACTGGAACAATGCCAGCCCTCCAATGCTGTTTCCAAAAAGCATTCTGAAGAGGCAGGCTGTGAAAAGCACACTGTATGCCATGTTTGGCGAAGGTTTGAATGTGAAGTTGGAAACCCTGCCACCGATGGGGGGGCCAGAATCCACCAGGCTGGGGTGGATGGAGATGGGAGAGCTTTTCACTGGTGGGAGGTTTGAACCTTTGAATGATAAATTACTTTTGACAAGCGTTATGCCAAAGAGGATGAGGTAATATATAGATTAAAAGCATGCAGAGGTAATGATGTAACAGTTTGTTCATTAAGTCTGGGTTTTTAAACCTTTTTTATTTTCTTATACCTCAATAACCCCATCAGTACGGCTCAAATACCGTCATAAACTCCAGCAAAAAATGTGATCTTACACTGGATTTTGTTTCTCTTTACTGATAAAATAAAATGAAATTTTGAAAATTGTTATTATTATCTTTGTTCTTTATTACTACTACTACTTCTTAAATCTTCTACAAGCTAAATATATATATATAATATTTTTTTAAATAAAGAATAGCTACAATGATTCACTTTTAAACAAAAACAAAAAAAACTGGAAAATAGACTGTCAGTAGCTTCCTCTAAAACTGAAGAGGTTTGATGAAAATAGAGACATATGCTAAGAAAGATAAATGACAGTTTACATCCCAACAACAAATGATGCACCATAAAGTAGTCCAAAATGCTTTGTTTTTTCAATGGTAATAGCTGTAAAACTCCCTAAAGGGTATAAAAGACGTTGAAATCACAGATGAGCATCCGTTTTGCCTACAAAGCTGTCAGAGGGAAATCACAGCGAGGCATGTGTGCTGAGACGGTGCAGTCTAATGTGGTTCTGCTATAGGATCTCGCTGGCCTAATGAGGCCACCGCACCGTGTATGTGCACTAGCTCAGAAATCACACTCGGCACCACTATTTGTGGCATAATTACTCAAACTTCATCTGTTCTAATAACGGTGGTGGCACCAAGCGCCCTGCCCCTGGCATCCTCATGAAATAGTATCATGAATTTTTCATGGAGGGATAAAATAGTTGGGATTTATTTATACATAAATTAGTGAGGCACAGAAACAACTCCGGGAAAGAAAATGCATTCCATTCACATCAAGTATTGAGAAAATGCTAATACGAGCACAAGATAGGGCAGGATGGTGGAGAATTACCCAGTTTGCAAGCTGTGTGCTTCCGTTGATAAGGCTATTGTCTCGCTGGCACATTACAAGTGTTATAACCAAAAAGCATATCATGGGACACTGCACCTGTCCTCAGGCTACCTTCAAGCGCTTGTTACTCGTCATTAAGAAGACACCATTTTAAATCAATCTTCCCACAATATCTTGACAAATAACTATTTTTTGAATAAAAATATTCCTAAAATATATCTCAATCATACATGGTCATAAAACTGCATGCATTTTCCATAATAGAAACTTCTTTTTTTAATGAATTGTATAATATGAATAATTTAAACATATAGCAAGGGTCATTATAAACAAACATATTAAAGCAAAGAAAAAAATCGAATACAGGTCTGGCTCAAGCTAAACTTCCCTGGTTAAAGTACAGGCTTCTGGACACTGATAGCACTCTTTGTAATTTCATGTAAACATTGCATGTGAATTTTCTTGCTTTCTGTTTTCTAACAGCAGCCTCATTTAGGAAGCTAAAGCACTGTCTTAAGCATCTGCAAAATAAAATAAAATAAAATCAATTTAAATAAAAGACCAAAGCCTGCGAGTCTCTTTTTCCTTTTACAGACTTTAAACTTCAGAAATCATTATTTTTTATTACATAAAGATATAGAATCTGTACGATCTTTTTAAAAAAATCTTAAATTAAGATAAATTTACTTGTGATGCTTGTTATCAAAACAAGTTTTGTTTTTGTTTTTGCTTTTTACCTGCCTTGCAAAAAATTGTAATAATTAAATAAATAAACATGCTCTTCTAACACAATTTCACTTCTCTTGTAAATTGATTTTTAAATATGTTTAGATATATTACCAGAAAAAAATACCAATGACTAATACTTGAAGTGCAGGGCTTGAGTTTAAAGGAACACTCACTTCCCTCCAAAACTTTACTAGATTGGGACGAAAACGTCATTTGCATACTCATTAAGGAGGCCTCTGATTAAAGTGTGATGGTTCCGCCCCCATCCAGCCTGCTGAAGCAGCGAGGCCACCCGTTTCACTGGCGGATCTTCAAGGTCCGTGTGCTTCAATAGGCAAGCCGAGGCACTGCCCTGTTTTGTCCTTTAACAGAGTGCCCTATTCAAGCAGCCCCATCCCCATTTACCGCCGCCCTCAAAGATGTGACATGACTCTCAATACCTTCGCCTCATTGTCTAAGAACGCTGAACCTTACACAAGAGGGCGCAGATATGCTCTCTAGCATCTCCTCCTTCCCCCACGTCATTCCCTGAGCCGTCTCCCTCTCACTTCACATTCCAAAACCATATTCACCATCAGAAAAATAGAGGCAGTGTAGCATGGGATGAACACCCCGCTCTGTAGGCCTGAATAAGGGTACTGCCTGGTTTTGTCTAGAGATGTGTGTGTGCGCCCAGGACATGCAAATAGTGAGCCCTTTGAAGGTTCACAGCTGTGCCGTCTGAATGCATTTAGTTTGGGCTGGAAAAACAGGATGAGAAATGAAGCAACAGGTCAGTGTCTAATGCACAGCTCTTACAATGCGGTTGCACTACAACACCGGGATAAAAGCATCTTCGCATGCACAGTATGTGTGGAAGTGAGTGATGGCTTTAATTTAAGAAGACATTTTGAGTGAACCCAACTGCCTCAGCAAGTTACAAAACTCTCACGCAAAAGAGCAATGATGTGAGAGACTGAGGCACCACGACGCTGCAGGACTTTTCTGATCCATGTTTGAGTACACTTTTAAGCATAAATCACAATAAATTTGGCTCAGTTTATTCTTAAAAGAAGAAAAATCTTTTGTTTTACATAAGGGAAAGAAAAAATATATTAATAATACATACTAAAATTATTTACGTAAATGTTACATTTTTACTGGAAAGCAAAAAAAATAAAAAACCTCATTAAGTTGCCATAATAATCATATATTTGAAGCTACAAAAGCTTCTTCTATCTGCTAAACATAAAAAGAGGGATGAGTATAAAATTAAAGCAAAGCCTGAGAATTGCTTTGTTTTATTTTACCGTATGTTAAATGCACTTTTTTTTATTCATTGTGTTTTATTTTATCTTTAAATAAATAAAAAATATTTACAAAAAACTAACAAAACATTTACTTATAAAAATAAATACTTATTTTCAGTAAATATCTTTACAATTTATTTTATTAACCCACTGGCATATATTCTTTTGTTAAATAAATAAATAACAACAAGTCTTATAATATTTTTTAAAAGTTATATCTTATTTGTAAATGTATTTTTAAGATGTTTAGACATTTTGCAAAGTCAAAAATACTGATTAAAAAAAAAAAAAGATTATTATTATTTTATTTATTTTTGTAGTATTGGACATTTGACAAAAATGTTGTTAAAATGAAATAACAATAACACTTTAAGGGATTATTATGAACTTAATTGTCTAATTCTTCTTTTTATCCAAAGCCAAATTGACAAATGACACATTAAAACATATTTTGTGATCAAACAGTACTTTTGTTAACAAGACTAGTACAAATTCCTGCTGCAAGTCAAGTGAAATCTTTTTTTTAAGGCATTTCCCATTGGATTTCACTGTCTATCCGATTTCATTGTCTCCTTCCATTGTCTATATGTCACAAATTAGCCCACCAGTGGCAAAGACTGCATCAATAATTCAATCTGGGCAAATTGCAGAGGGAAATTAATCATGAGTGGGAAAGGATGAAATCAGCCCATACTCATCAAACTCTGAGGTCAGAGAGTTGAAATTTGCACCTTGGGCGACCGCTGAGTGATCATATCAAAAAGAAGACGCTAAGCACTGCTTTTCCTCATTTTGATCTCCAGTCTGGAGCATCCTTTTCCTAAGGCCTCAGCCGTCCCACGAGAGCCGGAATATGAAAAATGTAGCACGCCGCATGGCTGCCGCCGTGATCCTGTGAGCCTCTGTTAGATCATTAGAATAAATGAGAGCAGCAGCCACCATTGTGCTCATGCATTTCCATCTGTTGAGCCGGATGCTGTTTCATAATCACCGCAGAGTATTTGTGAACACTGAACATATTTCTCTAACCAAAACAACACCAGAGCAGAATCTAAACAGCTCTTTTTCCCAGCTGCTATTTGCTCACGTCGGGTACTTCCTGTTTTATTGGTTACAGATGAAGGGGGCAGTCACCTCTTGACCACAGGGGTTGCTGTCCAAAGCAGCTGTAACAATGTCTACTGAATGCATTCGGCACACAGCGCTCTCACGCCATTGTCTGTTGACAGAGAGCAGAGACCTCTGTCTTGTCAATGCAGAGACTGACGTCTTGGATGTTTGAAATTTGAATACAGACCGACCAGTGTAGCTTTCAGAGCAAATGTGTGGGAATCCTGTGAGTAGAGGGAAGTATTATTGACCTCTGTTTCAGGCTATTGTATACACACACACAGAGGATGGGAAAGATGGGGAGAATTTATGATCAGCCACACTTTCATATGTCTTGTCCAATGGAGTCCAATGCTGTTTTGGTCATTGTATAGACAGCAACATAAATAAAACTGATGTCAGTTGGCTTCATCATTTGGAGAAAAGCATCTGATTGGGTTCTTCATGGTGCTTTGTGCTCTGAAATGGGTCAGGACCTTCAAAAGATTCCTCATTCTTTACTCAGCCTTTACAGGTCTTGATAGCCTTATTGTGAAATGGCAATAGAAAAAAATCAAGCATGATCTTAAATTCTTAAGGTGGTACAATGTAGAGACGCACAATGAAAGGTTCATCTTAAATGCTCTTATCTTGGCCATGCAAAATGCTCTGAAATTACACCAGGAGGAAGGCTGTGACAGCTGTACTAATCTCTCAGTTTATGTTTACCTGCATCGCTTTTCATTTCTTTATTCTACGCTGAGCGGTGATTCATTACCAAAATCCCTCATACATTTTCAGAGTCTAAATGAAAGATGTCTAACTGCATGCAGAAAATCTGCTAAAGCTGTCTGCCATGACATTTTAGAAAATTTTATAAAATAAATGCTAACACAAATGTCACAGAAAGATTTTTTTTTTCTCGAAAGGTTTCTTAATGCTCACCAAAGGTGCCTTTATTTGATCAAATGTAAAACAGCAATATTGTGAAATCATTTTACAATTTATAATTATTGGTTTCTATATTAATATCTTTTAAAATGTCATTTATTCCTGTGATGACAAAGCTGATCAGAAATTCAGCTGAATTCAGAAATCATTCTAAAATCCTGATTTTGTGCTCAAGGAATATTTCTTTTGAAATATATGAAAACAGTTGTCCAGCTTAATATGGAAACTGAAATATTTTCCCCCAGGAATAATTTAGTTAAAAGTTTAAAAGAAATGCATTCACTTTATTTTATTTTATATTTATTTTATTTATTATTCTTTTTTTCTTTCTTTTTTATGTATTTTGTATTTTTTACTTTACACTTTACTTTAGTTTTCTTTGCTTTACTTTACTTTGACATTATAAAAGTCTTTACTGTGACTTATTTTATATCAATTTAATGCATCTCTGCTAAATAAAAGTATTAATTTCATTTTTTTTTTAAAGAGCCACACTTTTGGATGGCAGTGTAACTAGCTTCTAAGACATGAGAAATGACAACTTAGAAAAAAACTAGCTGCTAGTCATCCTAATTCAACTGTGTCAGATATAAAAAAAGCAATCGATCAAGCACATCCACACAATTCCCTTGGGTCCATACATGAACTTGGACCTCAAAACTATGAACCGAATCAGACTGAAGAGTGACTGGAATCCTCAGTGGCATTACATTTTCTTATCCTTTAGTGTACTTTATGTACTTGGATGACATAAAAATAAAAATCAACAAAGACAGAAGGGGGAGTTGTGACAGAGATTCCACTGAGAGATGGAGGGAGGATGCCGTTATGAGTATGTGGTCGCACGCAAGCGAGTCCATTGGATAAACAAGAGAGATGATGGAGACTTGAGATAGACTGAGAAAGATTCCACAAACTTATTTATTCATGCATGACCCATCTGTTTACATTCCAGTCTTGTCAAACTGCGGGCTTTATCTCCTGACTCCTTAGTTAAGAGAAAGCTCCTCTCCCATAGCTCTTCATCCCCATACATAACATCAGATCACTCTTCAGTGACCCTGAGGTCAAGCTTCTGGTCTGGTTCCATCTCCAGAAGTTCTGAGCCTCTTATGTGTCAGATTTAAGTCCCTTCGGTATACCAGTCAAGATGGTTTCTTTGTTCTAGTTCCCAAATTTTAAAGAAACAGTAAAAGCATCAAGACAATAAAATTGTTAGTATAGGAATTATGCATTCCTAAAATGCTGGCCGTTCCCTCAACCAACTTTATAAGGGTGCATCCTGGTGAATGTGTGCCAAATGCATGACATTTCTTTTTTAAATAAATAAAACTGTGCTTTTCTACAAAAAAAAATACAATGTACATTAATCCAGTTTATATTTGTCTACAAAACATATCAAGAATGTAAGCATAGGGCTTTAGATTAAAGATCGTTATAAACTCATTCAAGTGTGTACAAACTTCTGTCTATTGGCGTAAATCCTGGGAAAATCATGCCCTAATATATTTGGCGAACTACATCTACATCTTTGCGAATGGAGAAATTATTCCACCTCATTTTGCAAAAAGCATTTAGATGATGGCTGAACTTTTGTTTTTCAGAACAGCATGGTGCACGAACATCTATTTTCACATTAGATACAGCCATAATGTAAATTAATAGCCTTGAGCACATAAATAGAATAATGCAGGCTCCGAGAATGAACTGTCATTATCTTATTTCTCCTGAGCAATTGCATTAGTCAGATATGACAGATTCAATAATGTCTATGGAGGCTGTGACTGACTATATTCTGTAGCCTCAGTTGTGAGAGAGGAAGTTCATCCCACATTGTAAACTGATCTGTGCAAATCTGGTCCATTTGCGCAAATGCATACCAAAGGGACGGGATCAAGAGCTGAGAAGGAAAGAGAAGCTGACAGAAGCTGTGTTCTGAGTTTCCTCTCTATTGCTCATGTAATAGAAGCTACTTACAGCATGAATGAGTCTCAGGGAGGCACGGAAGGAGCGCAGTGTGTGGGTGGGTCTCAGTCTCAGTACCTTGAGCTTCCCCACTGTGCCAACATAGTGACGCCAACATCATCAGATGTTCCTGATCCCATGAGACGGCTGGTCCCCCATGAGACGGAAGCAGTGGAATCCTGCTGCCTCATGCATCTGTTTAGATCTTGGGAAACAGCAGCAGCAACAGTGTGCACAGACAGCACACACTGATCTCACCGGAAAAAAAAACACTGTCTCAGGACAGACAGGTTTGGGATCCTGGGAAAAGTCTAATGCTTTGACAATGTTGGTAGTTACACAAACATGGTGTAGATATATGATCTTCATTTATAAATCATTTCTGTGCACCCTGGGTCAATTCATAAAGCAGTTGCTGAAAAATCTAATTGCTTATGTTCAAAGTGCCTAGTTACAATACCAGTCAAACGGTTAAGAATTTTTAGAATTGTAAATAATAATAAAATAAGTAATAAATACATTTAATAATTTTAAATAATAATAACAATAAAATACATAACACTTAAAACACACAATAGATAATATTTGTAATATTTTATTTATATATTTTGTATGTATGTAATTATGTATGTACATACTACAGACCAGAATTTTGGTATTAGTTTATTATATATATATATATATATATATATATATATATATATATATATATATATATATATATATATATATATATAAATAAAAAAGTATATATATATATACATTTTTTTTTTGAAAGAATGCTCACCAAGGCTGCATTTATCTGATTAAAATTCTGTAAATATACAGTAATATTGTGAAATATTATTACAATACCAGTTTCAACATTATTAATAATAAATGTTTCTTAAGCACCAATTTAGGACAATACAATGATTTCTGAAGGATCATGTCACACGGTGTAATGACTGCTGAACAATTAGCTTTTTCATCACAGAAATAAATAATATCTTACAATATGTCAAAATAAAAGATTTTTTTTTATTGTAATAATGTCAGAATACTGTTTTTACTGTATTTTTGATCAGAAATATGCATGAATAAATCCCTAATGATCAAAATTTAAAAAATTATTACACGTTTTTGACTGGTAGTATAATCAGTATCTACACATGTATGTATATGACATGTATAATTCCAAGAACTACAGTAATATTTTCAAGCATTTAAAAATAGCTTAGGAAGCAAAGCTTTAGTCAAGTGTGTCCTATTTTTGACTGGTAGCGTCCTGGCCATGGCAAATTTCCCTTATTCATATTTTCAGGTTTATAAGGACAGCAGGTGCGTACCCATCGGTCAGCGCAGTGAATAATTCAAAGGGTAAGAATCAGCTTTTTCCACCTCATCCCAGCTGGGTAAAGTTAAAAAGAGTCTTCTGAGCTGTTGCACTCCCCTGCCAATGGCTGCGTGTTTGGCACCAAGACATACATTTCTGAGATGAGCTGGCTTTCTGTCAGCCCCATTACACTCCTGGCACAAAGATGCAGGATAGCTCTAATGGTGTGGGGGGAAGGACAAAAGGAGACTGAGAGAGGTGGCACGCAGGTGGAAGTGTGGACAAAAGTACAGCGAGCAGGATGAAAAGATGAAGAATGTGTGAATGTGATAGCAATGAAAGAATAAGAAAGCATATTATACAGACATCAATGTGCTCAGTAACAATGGCTTATTATAAGAATAAAATGAAAGCATATAATAGATTATCTAGCTACAAGATGTGATATATTGTGCTGAATTTCTAACAAAAAAATGTTCATGGTTGCATCTGCTAAAATACTAGTTGTTAACTGCAGTTTTTGTTTTTCTCATTTATAATCATAGATCATTTCAAGAGAAATCAGTAATGGATTGAATATTTTTTTATTAGAAAATAATAATTAAAAAAAAGTTTAATTAACACAAAAAAATAATATCTCCATTATATCACCATGTTATTGATCTCTCTCTGGACAGCTCTTCAAGGCTGCATTTATTTGGTTAGAAATACAGTAAAACAGAAATATTGTGAATTATTATTACAATTTAAATCAACTGTTTACTATTTGAATATATTTTCAAACGCAATTTGCTTCTGTGATGGCAAATCAGAATTTTTAGCAGCCGTTACTCAAGTTTTTTGCAAGATTCTTTGATTCACTAATTCACGCTTACATATCATTAGCTGAGGTATGGTATGCGTATTTGGCGTGCTGTCCGGGGAAGGGCTCCGAGCTCGGGAAGCCCCCTTCCCCGTCTATTTATAAAGTGAACTCAAACTGAGGAGATGGGGTGGAGGAGGGATGCTGATAAAGTGTCAATAGAGGTAAGTCAGGGATATTTATACTATGGGATTGATTACTTGATTATGGTCCACCTGTGTTGATTGGGCTAAGTATCTGATGCGCTCCTCCCGAATCTTATTAATAAAATGTCATTTAATAGAAAGTTCAAAAGACCAGCACTTTGTTTTTATGTAACCATGTAAAAGTCTTCACTGTCATATTTTATCAATTTAAAGTGTCTTTGCTGAATAAAAGTGACTGACCCCAGTGACCCCAGGTCAACCTCTGTAATTTTGTTAGGTTTTTCCATTTCATGGTATTAATGTAAAAGACACTAAATATATTATTACGATGTTTTGTGGTTTGGTTACAATTCAGGAACCCATGCTTAGTGTTGTCAAGTCAATTCTGTTACCAGTGTCCTATTTTTTCATCCTTTAACATCTTAATTTTCTCTCTCTGTGTGCAGTTTAAGCAAAGACCCTCTCAAAAACTGGCAAAATGCTGTTCATCGATTTGGATCCTGCCCCCACTTGTGATGCTCCAGCTAGTCGAAATGAAGAAAGATCGGTCTTGTTTATTCACAGTTTGGAATCGCCCAGGAGAGATACACAGGCGAGATGGAGGAAAATGAAATTGCACCTAATCCTCTCCTCTGGGACAGTGGAGAAAACTGCTGCAAATTTAATAACGTCATTGAAACAAAACACTAAACGCAGATATGGGGATGAAGGGGCTTATTTATCTCCTATTTGTTGTGCATTCAGATGTGTGCTGGGTATCTAAGGTGAGAGAGAATGAAACCGACTGATACTCAAATCTTATTCAGTCTTCAACCAAAAGCTGCTTCATGCATGAAACATTATGAGTGGTCTGCGAGTGAGAGCATTCAATAAATGTCTGGTACATCTATGAGACACACCACAGAGATTACTAGGGGAATAAAAGAGATATATGCAACAGCAGCAACAGGTGGGAAAGCCACCACAGTCTCATTTCACTGCTTTATATAGACCTCAGACAGTCTTTGCTGAACTTCTGAGAGGTTTTACATCTAAGCCAGACTTGAAACTTGGTACATTCACTAAGGACAACCCCTTGCTCTCTGTGCCAGACAATGCTGCTTTCTTTGAAGTCTATCAGGGAAGTATTGGGAACTGACCGATTTATTTCCATATCAATAACCATAAGCCAGCTCTCTCTTAACACCCAAAGGCCTGACAGACAGCCCTATATAAAGTCACATAGACCACATCAAACTGGAATCATTATCTAGTAGAGAATGCTGACCATTTATAAGCACTGTAGGTCTGTGTCTCACCTGAATTAGTGAAATGTTGTTTAGATTCAGTCTGAAGAGGTAGTTTCTGTAGATAAGAGAGAAATTGAAAAAGATTACATTTATATGATTTACAGTGCCTTGTGAAAGTATTCATACCCCTTCATATTTGTCACAATTTGTTATGTTGTCGCCTTATGTGAAACTGCTTTAAATGACTTTTTTAAATATCAGTCTACACTCCATTAACCATACTGACAAAGCAAAAAAAAAAACTGCCACAACTTTGTACATTTAATAAAAATAAAATACTGAAATACGTACATTGCATGAGTATTCATACCCTTAACTCAGGACTTAGCTGAAGCACTTTTACAGCCTCATACATCTTTGGGGTATGATGTGACAAGCTTTGCTTATCATCATTTGGCAATTATTTTCCATTCTCCTCCTCACCTCCTCACCTCTCAAGCTCTGACAGGTCGGATGGGGGAAGACGCACATTTTCAGGTTTCTCCAGAAATATTTGATAGGTTTCAATCCCAGGCTGTATCTGGGCCGCTTAAGGACATTCACAGGGTTGTCTATAAGCCACTTTTGCTGTGTGCTTAGGGCCATTGTCCTGTTGAAAGGGGAACCTTCTGCCCAGTCTGAGCTTCTCAATGCTCTGGACTAGGTTTTCATTAAGGCTATCTATCTCAATAATTTGGTACATTGAGCTTTTCTTCTACTTTGATGAGTCTCTCTGTCTCTGCCGCTGAAAAACAGCCCCACAGCATGAGGCTGCTACCAGCACACTTTACTTTTGGGATGGTACTCTGCAGGTGATGAGCGGAGCTGGTTTCCTTCAAACATGATTCTTGGACTTGAGGTTCATCAGACCAGATAATCTTGTTCCTCAGAGTCCAAGGGTCCTTTAGGTTCTTTTCTGCAAATTCCAATTGTGTTTTCATGTGTCTCACCTGAAGAGAGGATTGAGTCTGGCCACATCGCCATAAAGCCCAGACCGGTGGAGTGTTGGAGTGATGTTTGTCCTTCTGTAGATTTCTCCTGTCTCCACATATGATCATGGAGCTCAACTAGAGTGACCAACAGGTTCTAGGTCACAAGTTCATACAAGGCCCTTCTCCATCAGTTGCTCAGTTTGGCTAGGAGGCCAGCTCTAGGAAGAGTCCTTGTTGTTTCAAACTTCTTCCATTAATGGTAACAGAGACTACATGCCTCTTTGACCCTTCAATGCAGCAGAATTGTTTTCTGAACTCTTCCCCAGATGTCTTGCTTGACACAATCCTGTCTCTGAGCTCTACAAGCATTTTATTTTCTAACCTCAGGGTTGGGTTCTTGCTTAGATATGGATTTTCCCGCTTTTAGACATTTTATTAAGACGTGTGCCTTTGTAAGCTGTACACATTCAATTGAATTTGCCACAGGTTAACTTCACTCAAAGTGAAGTAACATTTACAAGCAATATTAAAGCTCCTGAGATAAACTTCAACTGTCCCAGATAAATACTTATGCAATGGAATAATTAAAGATTTTTATATGTAATACATTTGTAAAACATTTGATTTGCCATTATGGTGTATGGAGTGTAGATTGATGTGGGGAAAAAGTAATTGAAAGCAGTTTTACATAAGGCAACAACATATCCAAACATGTAAAAAAAAATTAAGGGGTATGAAAAAAAATGTACCCTTAATATGCCAAGGGAAATGAAAAAATAAAGTAGGGTCCAAAAGTCTGAGACGTCTAGTGAAAATGGTTATTTATTTAAATTTTCTCACTGAATAAAATTACTTTAAATAAATTCACAAATAACACAAATGGTATAGAAATAAGCATTGACCCCCCCAATGATAACAATATTTATACTTTGTTTTCCAAAAACACATATATACCCATACAACTTTTAAATTATATTATAATATAAACATATTTAATATAGAAATATTTAAACTGTGTATTTGTATTGATCTTATTCATGCATCAGTCCAAACATTGGCCAGATGTTGTATGAGGTTTTACCTTGCTCCCACTATAAGTTCATTCCTGGTGAGGTCAAGGGTCAGCTGAGAGTAGTCCCTTACACCAGGATGGGAGAAACTGGAGATCAAAGGACTTAGAGCTGAAAGACCAAAAAATAAATAAAAAATGGGTATATTAGTGATGCAGAAGGGAAGTGGTTGTGTTTGACAAACCTTGAAAGTTCAAAGCATACTGTATAACATTAAAATCCATTAAATAACTCCTGGTTTAGGGTAACATATGGATTAAGCATTACAAAAAAACGAGTTCTGCAATAGAGATCACTAATCCAGGAAAATGAGTGGTGAGTCCCCAGTAACATGTGAGGAGGAGCAGAGAGCTATGCTTCGAGGAAACTGGGCCTCTTCAAGGATACTGATCCTAATTCAACATGACACTTAGTCAAAACTCTGCTTACCCAAAGAGTCTCAGAACAGAAAAGCGCTGTTTGATACAAAGTTTCGCAAATCAAAACAATTTGCCCTGGCACACACTTACAGCACTGACTGGCCCTACTGAAGAGGGAATTACATGATACAGAAAGGGCATTATGTAAATACAAAAACCACTTGATCTATTGTTGACCTTAATGTGGTTTAGTAAATGGGATTTTACTGTAAAAGGAACAAATAAAAAGATTTGTTATCCTTCCATGCAGAATAGGATCTCTCAGCAGTATTACGGGCATGTCTAGCTAAAATACAGAAATCCTTGCCTAATATTACAAAATGTGGTTTTCAAATGTTGTTTGTTTTATGAGTTCCTATTAAATGTCAGGCTCAAGTTTCACTTTCCAAAAAAGCACAGCCCTTATCGTTTATGATAAATGGATAGTTTTGGGTTACAAAAACAACTCAAAATCCAATGTAGGCCTACATAACAAAATTAAACTTAAAAAAAAAAAAAAAACCGAATGCATTGGATTTTAAAAGTACAAATATAATTGCATTTCAGGTTGCTAGAAAGATTTGCACAATTTTCTTTTGTAAATGTATTATAATAGAATTGTGTATTTAATATTATTTGTATTATTCATTTAAAATAAAATAAATCATATGCATTACTACAATTCGTATATAAGGCCATACATACTATAATTTCTCTTTTAGGCACAAAATTTAAAAAAAATTATAATTTGACTACGTATAAATGCTATGTGACAACAGTTGCAAACACAGCTGCAGCTTTCTCACACCACAGGACAAAGCAGCGGTGAAACTGGTTTCTATTAACAAGACATCCATAGATACCACTTCATACAGTCCGAATCTGTCCTGGCAGATGGAGTCGTCCAGATGCTGGGGTCAACCAAAACAATCTGTCATTCACATGGGAAACACATACTAAATGGGATGTGTATGCATAGAATTTACTGGAAAAACATGGGGGAAAAGCTTCTGCAATGCCTCTGAATTAATATATTAACAAACTGAATGATTGGCACCATATGGCTGCATCATTCAGGCATTATTTATGGAAAAATAATGACAGGGAAACAAACACAATCTGTACTTTAAGCCTCCCTCTTCCACAAGCATCCATCTCACCCGTGTTAAAATGTGGTTATGGCCTTTGATGACTGATAAAATGTCTTCAGAGAGAATAATAGAAAATCTTATTGGATATCATACATCAAGAACAGCTGTATTACAGACAGTGATTAAGTGCTGAGAAAGATGAGACAGTCTTTTTCTTTATATATATATATATATATATATATATATATATATATATATATATATATATATATATATATATATGTATATATATATTGTAGAACAAGCTCGAAGTGTATGGAGCTTATTGAGCAGTTACTGTAGGTCAAAAGTCAAACAGCTCACAGTCTATAATATAATGCAGAGGTTTACAATTTTTATGTCAGAAAACCACTATGACCCAACTTATTTAGCTGAAAAACAATATAAGTGGTTCAAATGTAAAACATGTAAAAAAAAAAAATAAGTCTGGTTTCACTTTATTGAAATTGTTTAGTTAGTCAATCCAGCATCGGGAAACCCAGACATTGTAAATATAACTGATACAAACTACACTAGTTTAATGCTGTTCCTCGAATAAGAATATGTTGTACTTTGGATCCACAGAACCAGGTTTCTTAATTAGCTTAAACAGGTCCCCTTGGTCAATCAGTTTCATCAGAAAAGCCTAAATATTTTACCAGAATTTGGGCAGTTAGACCAGTAATAAACCAACAATGACCCGCATAGGGTTGCTTGGACCACAATGAACATCTATGCTTGTTTATGCTTGCCTTTTAGTCTGATCCCAAATGCTTCGTAAAGCATAAAACACATGCACTGACAAATCGCTTAGATTGTGCAGGCTGAGGGACTGTGATGATAACCTCAGATTCACCTGAGTTACCCAACCCACAGCGGAGTTAAATGTCAGGCGCGGCATGAAAAAGCTGATCTTTGCAGAAACAAACAGACTCAGCTGTTCATCTGTAAGTCCTGCAGGGCTCAGATCCTTCACCTACTAAACTGTCATAACATAAACCACTCCAAATCTATTTTATGGTAATTTTAAGATAACCAACAAAACCAGCACAGTAAGTGTTGAGGTTATCTGAAAGTTTCTTTTTTATTCACTTACAGGAGTCATAAACTGCCCTTTCTGACGGATTTCTAAGCCTCGGTGAGTTTTATATAAACGGTGGTTTTATATGCACGGACAGCTCCCACACATCATCAAGCCAGCCTGGCATCCAGCAATCCATATGCAATAAAAAGGGATAAATATGAGGGCAGGGCCAGAAAAGGGTTGATGGACGATTATTGCATTTTCCTCACCAAACACGCAGCGGAGGTGATTAATGCGTTAGCCAGCAGATCTGAGGGACAAGGACAGATTCAACAGTCTGCATCCAAGATGCTCCTGAGGACATAAATCATAATCATTATGTTTTTTGTTCTCAAAGATTTACAGCTGACTGGTTCTTAATGCTACACGCAGAGAGGAAGACAGAAGGGGTGGTTTTGGCTATGATGCTGCAGGTATTGAATACAAGACTGCCATTGTTAAGCTACAAATCACACAAACACTAGCAACTAACCAGGCCCAGATTGAACCTGCAAACTTTCTTTGCTTATACCAGGGGAAAATGTGCTACATGGATTTAAATATGGATTTACAAAAGGGTACTACACTCTTACTGGCAGCTGAAAGCATAATCAAATTTGCCAAAATATTTAATTAATGAAACGCAAGGGAGGATGTGTAGATTTGAGAATATTGTGATGTACAGATTTATCAGAAATCTGCCAAAACTTCTACAGTCTGAGAGATCACAGTTCACATGCACAATCTTACACCAATTATGATTAATAATCTGACAATGTGTAAGGTCACAGAAACACATTATACGGTGTTGTTTTGATCGGGCGAAGGTCAGGAACTGTTTAAGGATTGTACACCTGGATTTCTGCCTAGTTCTCTGAATTCACTTTGCATATAAACTCCTTTAGAAGCATTCTGACATTATTTTCAATGCATGAATGTTTGCTTAAATTTTAATATGAAAAAAAAATCTCATGTCAACATGTTCTCTTTAATTATCAGGTTTTTAGTTGTCACTGTTGTGCATGTAAACATAGTCAGTGTGTGATTTACTGTAAACAAGAACCATCAATTTTCATATTACTAGCATATTGGCTGTTTATTAGTACTTATAAACCACATATTAATGACTGATTGATTCTGACCATATTCTAAATCCCTTAATCCTATGCCATACCTAAACTCGCTTGCTGACTCTTTATAAACAGCAAAATTAGTTTATTGAGTCAAAAGTCATAGTTAAAAGTCAGAATTGTTCCCCAAACTAAAGAGAGAACAAATGCTTCATTTATTAATTTATTTTAAATCTGACTTCATAATGTCATAAAATGTAAAAACACCTCCAAGTAAAAAGTTTAGTTCAGTAATCATTAGTGACAAACATCTTTACATATAAAAAATGCAGATCAGATGATTAACATGATTTATGTTAGATCACAAAACTACAACGCTATGCAAATGGGAAGCTATTAACCCTAATACACAAACAGCAAGATCATGGGTTTTAACATTACTCTAACGTTTATTTTTAATCATTAAGTTAAAAAAAGAAAGAAAAAAGCATAATTTCTGTCTATGTTTGTTGAATTTATTGCTTTAAGCTTATCTCTAAATACAGAAATGATTAAACAATAATAATCCTAAATGTGGTTAGGGAGCAGATTATGGAATATTTTATGCAGTGTGAGGCAGAAAAATGCATCAATGAGAAATAGTTTTGAAAAGAATCAAGGTGAAACTAATCTAATTGCACAAGAGCAGCAGTCCTCTCTGGAATCGATATGAGAGAGTGAATATGGATCCCCATTGACCGCTGTAGGCCCAGCAGTCTCATGCTTCTGTAGTGTTACCTTTGATTAGAAATAAAGCATATGGGTTCCCAAAACACATCATGTAAGCACTAGTCCTGTCCTGCGAGAGATACAGTCATCTCGTCTGTATTTTGCATCTCTCCGCTCCAAAGACTGGCCCATCTCTCATCTGAGCTCAGAGAATCTTATCAGAAGATGCAGGCCGGAGCTTATCTGAACACAGTCCGAATTTGCTTTTGTTTTGTCTTCTGGTCTCCTTCCCCACGCCTGCCGTGGGATTTCCCTGCTGTTGCATCCCCTGTTGTCACTGCATGACTGGAGAGAGCCACAGAAATCCAAATCCTCTTACGCAGACTGCACTCTGATTATAGAAATAGGAAGACAATGAGCGCCCCAAGAAATGCCATGACACAACAGAGGAGAGGACAGGCGGGGGTAAGGGCACTCTGGGGAAAAGGCCGTAAATCGAGGGCTGGTTCAAGTCAGGCAAAGATCTGAAAGAGCACCTTTCACAAAGCCAATGAGAGAAACCTGTGCTGGCAATTTCAAACGGTCATTGAAGCGTAACACGTCAGCATTTACAATAGACAGGAAAGGCCAAGCAGAAGCAGAAGGGCTGCTGCTATCAGTTCAAACCACTTACCAAGTTCCATTCCATTCACAGTTAGCAAATGTAAACCTTGCACTCCAAGGTTGCGAACACCTCCAACAACCTCTACTTTCTATGTCTGTGGTCACAGAGGTTCCCAACAACATGCCAGAACGGTTCAGGCAACAGTACCTCTGAAATCACGGACCAATTAGGTGGAGGGAAACACATTGGTAACGGTCTGAAGTTAAGGAACAACATTGTTTTTCTATTTTTTTTCTTCTCAGGGTCCCCTTAAATGGGACCGGTGGTTAAACAACAGCACTATTACCCACTAGAGATTGGTTTCTGAACATGTTCTACAGACGAGACAAACAATCTCAAGACAATTACAATGGCTGGGTGAGTGGAAGGGAGACAATGGCTCTGTGGTACCACTCCTCTCGGGACAGATTACTGTAATTCCAGCCTAACAGGTTAGGACTTTGCATTAGTTTCTCAGCATTGGACATGCAAGGATACACCATACCTGACATTAGCTCTTAAATCGTGCTGTTTTCAATGTCGACGTGGCCTATAAAATCCAAGATCCAAATCTGGTAACCATAGAAGCTAGTTTAATACAACAATAGGTGGAATTTACTAATGGCCCATTCACACAGAACAAGTTTTTGCCTTAAAAACATGAGATGCAGGGCAGAGAGGATTTTTTTGTGTTATTTTTTTTATTTTTTTAGTTTAACTTAAAAGCCATGTTTTAAGGACAGCATGTTGTTCAAGAGATGCTGCAAAGGTATGCAAATGCAGCAGTCATAGATATCATTCTAGCCCATGTGCACATAGAGAAACAATATATCAGCAGCTTGTTCGTGTTAATGTCCCCCGAATAAAATTATATCCCAACACCTCATGTGACCCAATATCTGAGAAAAGGTAATGCCAACACCTGTGAGGACCTCAGATGATACAAACTTTGAATAAATATACAAAACTGCCACATTTTCCTTATATTGTAATCATTGGGATCCCAACATGACTGCCTTAATTGTGTTCATTGTTTCTGCTTGAATACGTCATTAGCTTACGGCATCATTTATGTTATCATAGAACTATGTATTCCTGCAACATGTACATTACATTGGTATCATTAACAAATTATTCTTAATTTGTAATTCAGTAGCATCCATCTACTGTAAAGCTGCTTTGAAACAACACACATCAGGGAAAGTGTGATACAAATAAATGTAAACTGAAAAAAAGGGCATTATTGAAAAACTGATTTAATATCAGTTTTTCATACTGTGCATTTCAATATAATTTCTACATTTGTTTGTCAATATAAGATTACTGTAATAAATTTGTAGTTTTTGTTTTATACATAATTTATAATTGATAGTAAATACAAATAGAGCTGATAGTAATGCCAGCTGATTTAAAAATTCACGGTGCAGTACAATTTCAACACATTTTGTAGCTTGTTTCATTGGACTGAATACAAAACAGGTTTTTACTGAAATACTGAATGTGTTTGGCGAATTCGCCTCAATGTTTGTTGAACACGTCCCCAGAAACCTAGTAATTCTCAGCTCAGCATACATGTGTCTGCAGTGATACGTTGATATCCTTGTAGATAGACTAGGCATGCAGGTGTGATTGTGCAAGCTTAGCTAAGAAAAAAATGAAAACAGAACAAATACCCACACCCCCACAAAAAAAATCCATCCAAATTACATCCACAGATATCTAAACTTTATCTAAGACTTCTTGTTGTACCAGCATGCTATTGCTCTTGCTGGTTCACAGATATGCTGGCAATGATTTTAGAGAGGATTGTCACATATACCTTCCAAGGAAAAAAAAGGAAATAAAAAATAAGGATTTTCTTTGCAGGGAATAAGTATCAGGTTGCTCTCACTACAGTATTATATAACAACACAGCAACAGCTTTGAGTTTCTTAAAGTGGTAGCCATATCATGAAAAAAAAAGTTTTTGATCTCTTGAAATAAAAGGGTTCAATGTAAACATACTCAGTTTTAAAACTGCAAACTTTTCCAAGCCAAACAGACCACCTATTGAAAGGACACTGCAAAAACTTCTCTTTCTGAACTTCCTCAACTTTCTGAAGTCAGATGAATACATTGACACTTGACCGCCTGCATTTGCACATCAATGATTCCTAATCGGTGGTCGGCAACTTGGACCGGCCAGTCGTGGTGAAGTAATATGGAGGAGGTAGAAAAGAAAATTTTATTATTCCAGTTAGCATATAACAAAAAGATATGGAGGTGTCTGATTATTTCAGTCTGACCTAAACTGTCTGTGTGACACATTCAGGTGAGAATTGTTTTATGAACCTGCCACAATCTAATCCAGCCTTAGTAAAGAGGTTGCTATTGAAGGTCAGGGCAGCAACAACTATACTGGACCCAACAGCAAACCTGCCACAAACTGTGAAGGCTGTCTCTCATTTCACATGCACAGAGGGTGTTTCCACAGAATTTAAAGATACAGGAGCAAAAACACCCAATAGCTATTTGCCGCAAAAAAAAAAAAAAAAAAAAAAAACTACTTTGATACAACCTCAGGAGAAAATGCTCAAATAATGTTTGATATAATCCCATTAAAATTGTTAGATATGCAGCACAACATTCTCATAGTTTCGATATTTTTTGCAATTTTTAAAAACAAATAATGCTTATAAGTATTTGTCTAATTTTCCTATTAGAATATAATAATATATTATTACATTAAGACTATCTTGAATTAATGTATTAATATGAAGTATGTTTTGTTACTGCACTGCCAGATTGTGTCCACTTGTTTAATTTATTAATATTTAAAATAAGTCAAACAAAATATAAATTGTTGAAAAAGAAGTCTTAATGTAATATTGCATAAGTAAAGGCATCTTTTTACATTGTTTAACTTAATTTTTAATTAAACAAGTACAAAAAATACAAAACAAATTATAAACTCACTAAGAGATAATTTCTTAAGTAAGTCTAATTCTAATGGTTGTAAACCCCATCCAGCAAGATGACTGGCCCCAACCCTGGTGGTCATGCTCCACCATGCTAAATCATCTTAAGAGTATCATTTCCATAGTTTAGAATAGTTCAAAGGCATGTGTGAATCTACAGACTTCGTCACAGATCAGAGATAGAGGCCCCCAGTACGCCTCAGGTGACACCACTGAACAGCCACCAGAAGGCATCAATTAAAAAACATTCATCCATCAAAGAACCTAATCTCGAGTTCGGCCAACACTTTCATTGTAGCAGGGATTCCATACCACTGCTTCAACATAAAAGAAGGCTTAAAGGTGTGCTGTGGGACATCCATACCATTGAAAACACATGAAGAGGGATTTCGAGGTGTGCTATTGCTAATTGTTCAGCAGCTCTTATTGTGAATGCTATGCCACAGTGCCAGAAAAAAACAAAGAAAAACAAAGGCAGTACCTTGGTTATCCGGCTTTACAATTTACTGGTTGTTTGCAAATTATGGTGTTTTCTAACTCAGTGAACAAGGCCATTTGTAATTGCCATCTATTTCAACACTATGAAAAGAAAAAAAATTCTTGTCGCTTAGATGGCGAAGCATAAAATGACAAATCAAAATGCAACCTGAGTTTTTTCGGCAGCAATAAATGGAGCTGGCTGCAGGCGATGTCTATATGAGCCATGGCTGCCCTAATGTCCAAGTAGGTTTCATATATTATATAGAGCCCCCCAGACATCAATTCCTTTTGCTTCCCACGAGGCATTATTCTGCAATTTTTCTCATGTCCCTCAGAGAGTCAAAACACATTGCTCTTACTCCATGGGCAAGGCAATCATCGACAGATCATATTCACTACAAACACACTCTATTGTCTAAATAAATATGTTCTTGGTATAGAAAACACCTTTGTTCCATGGCTATGGAGAAGATTTTCGGAGTAATATCGAGGTATGGCTGCACATTCTGTAGTGTGCTTGGAAACAGGAGGATAGGAATCTTAAAGAAATGAAAGACGTTTATCTCTTGCTATCTTCAGCATGCTCTATCACTGTCTGAAATGTGTGGATAACCCAATGAATAAGATAAAGGAAACAAAAAATGTAGATCTACAGTCTGAGCCTGTGTAATACAGGAACAATGGAAAAACAACCGGACTCACAAGGCTGGGCGCTATGTTCCCAAACACTTTGATTTCCAGCAGTGGACTTTGTCAATAAATTGTGTAGAATGGTGGACAACATGCCTGGCCACATCTTTCAACAAAAGACTAAGAATTGTTATTTTTATCAGCAATTAAAAATGACTGAGGTATGAACATGCCCTAAAAATATATGCAGGCTACATTTTATATGATTCAGGCTTAGCCAACCCAAAAATTGTCCAATTTTTAGTCATGCAGCTAGTTCTTTTCTGTAATATGATATCAGCAGTTATTTTCAAAATAGTATAGCTTCACCAAGCATTTTTACAGTTATTGCATTTTCTTTCATATACTGATGACACATTTCAGTGGATTAATGAATCAATGTAAAACTTAGTGAACATGTTTGTGAACTAATTCTTTTTAGCAACTGATTTACTGATCAAACAATTCACAAATTGATTTGAGCCGTGCAGTATTATTTTTTTTCCAACCGAATATTTTGTTAAATGCTGTATTATGTGCAGTTACATAAAGGTTTTTGTATTTTTACTTAGCATAAATGTATCTTTTATAACATTTCGATAGTAGCTTGTAGTCTAACAAACAGTTTTTTAATAAAAAGTACTTTGACTGAAGTGTATCGTAGTATTACCATCTGTAAACAGGTTTCTAAAACATTCACCATGATTGGTCAGAAAATCAAATATTCAAGCAACAAAATCATAGTTGAGCCAGTGTTAGTACATTTGACTGGTTGGTATGACCAAAAAATTAGTGTTTAAAATATTGCCACTGAGATATGTTTCAATCCTTTTAAACACTTACAGCTCTCTCCGCACATTAAGGTGGGATAGGAAAAAATATTCTGAGATTGACTCCTTCAACACCTTCAAAATTAGACTATCTTTTAATCTGACAATCTAGAATTTCAAAGTAGCTTCCCCAACACGTTTACTGCAAGTGATTCCTAGAGAGAAGAGAAACATTGCTGTATTATCCCAGGAGTGAGCATGTACTGCGACAGACATCAGCGCTCACCTTGAATAGAGATGACGGGGTGCTCTAGGCGGGTACACTCCGGCCTTGTGTGGGGTGCTGGGGTGGGGGAGGGTTCTGTGGGGAGAGGGGGCCTCTGGGATACTACAGCAGGAAATGGAAGAGTGATGAAACAGAGGATAAGGCCAGGCACAGCAAGGGAAGCCACGGCCCGTGGCAACACTGTCATGGTGACGGAGGCCAACCTCTCCTCTCCTCTAGCTGCCAAGGTGGGCCTCTGGAATGCACCTGTTGAGAGGGGAGAAAAAGATTCATGGTAAACATACTTTTCTAAGGTAATTTTTTCGCTGTTTCTTTAAGGTTTCCACTTTTTGTATGTCACACATATCTTTACTATCGTATGAATTTAACAGTTTGGCAATATTGTACTTCTTTAAGATTATGTCAAACTTTTGTTGACTTGACAGCAAATGTGATTTGTCCTTACAACAACAGTTTAAATGTGTATGAACAGAAAGTGGTAAAAGAGTCTATTTGTTTTAAATTACTGGTTTCCCCTGCATAATTACTCCACAGAAAGCTACTAATATTCCAGTTGCTTACTAATAATAGTCATTTAGAAGTTGTGGTGTTCCTGGCGGTGTATTAGCACCTGCGGCATTGGAAAATCCTTCTCAAGCATCCTAACATTTTGTAAAGAGTGGCTGAAGCGTGTTTTTAACAAGGTCCCTGATCTTTTGTCCAGGCTGAACTGTTCGTGCAGCACGGTTCAGCCATGAATGTTTTGTGATTCAGTCACAAAGCAAAGCAGGCTTTGCAAGATGATTGAGGCAACGACATTGGACCCCACAGAAAACCCTAACAAAAAACATGTAGCACTTCAAAAGCATCAAGCTAGAACTTTCCTTTGGATAACAACAATTACATTAATATAATATAGAGGTAAGAAAATATCCAAAATTCATATGCAATAACGGTGATGGCTGGGTAAGGGAACTGGGGTAGGAAGCAGAAGTGGTGGGTGGTGTTGTTAAAAGTTTTTGTCAGTAAGTGGTGGCCCAGCTTGATCAGCATAAAACCCCTTAAGCACCCTGGCACTTCCGTCTCCTGCATATGTGGAGGAGTTTTAATATCATGGCTGATCTTATTAGAGGTGAGGCATGACATCTCCATCTCTATTCAGAGCATCTCCAGTGCAGTCTTATTACAACACACAGCAGTTACCTCTGCACTCAGCTGCCCGTCAATCTCCTCACAAGACCACGTCATATGCTAACTTCTCAAATCATAATGTGTCACACTTCAGCGAGCAACCTATGGACCTAGGAGACCAAGATTTAATTGAACACCCACATTGCCCTAAGCTTGAATCTAGTATCCTTCAGGAACCCATTAGCAAAAATAAGCCACATTTTCTTACGGTCACAAAATTAAGAAGGATAGGCGAATTTAAACTATATTCATTTATTTTACACCTAATACAATGCAATACAATAAAACAAAATAAAAAAGGAAACTTACTATTTTCATGTTGATTAAAAAAGAAAAAAAAGAAAAGTTATCCCTAAAGGGTTAGTTGAGTCAAAAATGAAATTTATGTAATTAAATGACTCGCGTCGTTCCAAACCCCGTAAGACCTCCGTTCATCTTCGGAACACAGTTTATGATATTTTAGATTTAGTCCGAGAGCTTTCTGTTCCTCCATTGAAAATGTATGTACGGTATACAGTCCATGTCCAGAAAGGTAAGAATTTTCATTCTCGACTGAACTAACCCTTCAACTTTCTTCTTACAGCAACTCTTGAATGGCTGAAAGATGCTTTATAAAAGCAGCATCTTGTAGTTACTGCATCTACCAAGGGCAGGGGGCTAACTGGACTAATTAGCAAAACTTTGACCCCTTGGTTTGACCTACTAAAACTTTGTGGTAAACTAGTTAAGAAGCCATTTCAGGGACATCAACACACCGGTATTATATGCTGTGGGCAAATGCAGTTAAAAGTTGTGTACCAACAACATTAATGCTATTTCACTTTAGACATGATATATGGAGTTTATTGCCAGAGAGAAACCAGCAGCATATCACCATATTTCATGCAGGACCAAAGTTAATCTTGTGGTACATAATATTATTTCGGTGTTTAAAAAACAAGAGTGAATTCATGCAATCCACTGAGATGCACCAGGGGCTAATTTACAGTTTCACCATTGGATGAGGCAATCAATAATAAATTATTAGCTTGGTTATGTTGCAAATTACCATGATGCCTTCTCAATTATCCCTCTCGCAACAGTGGGTAACTAATTAGGCAAATGAACATGGCAACTGGCTTGCTATACAGTCAACCATCTGCACGAAACAGGACTGTTCACAATACATAACATCTTTAGACTGAAAAAACATCACAATAGGGGGAACTAAATTCTTGTTGACTTGTCAAGTTGGTTAAAATCTTAGCAGAGCATCTAGAATACAAACGCTACAGAAAACACACACACATCCGTTTTTGCATCCTGTATCACTTGGGTCATGACTGTTCATTAGGGGTTATGTAATAAAGTATTGCTGGGTGCGTGTATTGGCACATGTGTAAAAGAAGTGTTTTAGCCTGGTTAGTATTCAGGAGAAATGAGAAATAGGGCAGAACCTTTGATGGGAAAATGATTACTTGACCTTATGTTAATATTTCAAATGTGTATGTTCAAAAAGAGATAACCGGGTAATAACATAATCATCCTTGATGAATTCTCCTTAATGTTTTTGAAATAAAAGAGCTTGAATTATTACGTAGATCAGTGGTCGACCAGTGTGGGCAGATGTTGATATCTATGGCGCGCATGAATTATAAATCATTTAATTAGGACAAAGTTAATATTCCTTAATTAGAATAAAATATACTGAATTCATATTTCAAAACATTACATTCACCATTTTTTGCTGTAATATTTTGAATACAAAATTCACCCCCCAAAATATATATATATTTACATACTTTTGATCTTGCCAATCATATGTACAGTACATACTAACATTCAGAAGCAGAGGCAATGCAATGGAGAAATATCATAATTATCCTTGATAAAAAATAAAAAAACTTTGTAGTCTACCATACAAGTTTTGTTAATGCTGAATAAATATACTGAATTAATATTATTTTTTTTATTTTTTTACCCAAAATTGTCACAATTAAATCACAATTAATTCTCAAAAACAGTGATGGCTATTTGTGTTATTCAGTAAAGTAATAAGGAATAAGAATGGATACTACCATTTGTAAATGCCAGGAAGAGGAAAAACTAATAAAATACACTTTTCCTTTGATGCAATAATCACAAACTAGAAAAAGTGCATCCTTTCATTTTGAGAGAATCAATAGCATATTTATCCCCCATTATGCTAGAGCAACACCAATTTATGAAAAGACATCTACTCAGGGAGGTCACGTACACACTTTTGGCTTGGGATCTGAAATTTGTGGCTGGAGATGTGTGCTTTACTCAGCTGGCTGCTGAAGTGCTGCTGTGATGAGAAAGAGGTCAGTCTGAACCAGCTGCATTAAGCCCAAGAGACAAGGGAAAAAAAAAAAACATAAAATGCAAAAAAATGCAAGCAAGCACATGTGAAGTTCAAAAGCAGTTGTTAACAACTTGCTTCCCAACAGTGAGTCAACAGCTGTGAGCTAATTAGTCCCAATGCCAAATAGCGAAGGCGTTAAGGATCTACACAGACGTGCCCGAGCACAAGCGCCACCTACACTAACAAATTAAGGCTCAAAACAGCTGGTGGCACTTCTAAGCTGGCCTTAGAGAGTGGGTTGAGCTGGCAGCACTTCTGAATGTGGTAGAAGAAAGATCAAGCCAAAGAAAGCACTCAAGACTCCTTCCCTCTGGGATACTTGCAAAATGGCCCATTGCACTTTATGGCCGTCTAGCTATTTTAGTTTGTGGGAAAATAAAATACCCATCTGGGACACTTCGCTAGATTTCACAGGAGTAGTGGACAATCTGAGTGGAGGGTCAATTATCCGTGGACTGTGTGCACTTGGCTTAAGGAACTTCCCTTGATTAGACTAATGAATGCACACGCAGTGCTTCTGTCAATAGCATCCAGATCAGCTGGGATAACATGCACCCAGCAAACTACCCAGGCCCCTAGCATAAATCCATGGAAACAGACCCAACTAACGAACACGTCGTTAACACCATCTAACAATTGCGAAAGATGCCGCAGGTTTGTTCGCCACCTTACAGGCAAGACAGGCCCCTTGTGAGACAAGAGAGCAGGTATAGCCAAAGAGCTAACACAATCTCTCCTAATGAGCACCGCTTCTTCATTTAACACCTCATCAAATGACAGTGATGTCAGACGGGGCCATCAAGATCTGTCAGCAAGAGGGAATCACACTGAGCCTGGTGCCTGGAGGCAGATTGTAAGACATCAACAGCAGTTTCTCATGTGCCTCCTGCGCTGCCCATCTGACAGTAAGATGAACAACAGAACATAATCAGCTCTGAGCACTCACAGAGTAGTAACACTGAACTGTTGCTCAAGACCAAACCTATGAAAAACAGGCATCAATTATTAAATCATCAGTTAAACAGTATAAATGTATTACCATTAAAAAATTTGGGATTGATAAGATTATTGTTATTTTTTTTAAGAAACTCATACTTAATGCATCCTCGCTAAATTGTTTTGTTCAGCCTAGATGCATGAAGCTGATCAAAAGTAACAGGAAAGTAATTTATAAAGTAACAAAAAAATATATATATTTAAAATAAATCTGTTTTGAACTTTTAATTCTTCAAAGAATCCTGAAAAACTAATTTGTATCAGTTTTCAAAAAATATTAAGCAACACAACCATTTTTATTCATTTAGCAGACGCTTTTATCCAAAGCGACTTACAAATGAGGACAGTGGAAGTATCCAACTTCATTTATAAAGCACTTTCAAGACCACTACAACAAAGAACAAATTAGGAAACATTTTCAATGTTGAAATACATGTGACACTGAAGACTAAAGAATTTAATAATATTTAGCAATATTACAGTTTTGAAAAAAATGCAGCTAGGCTTCTTTTGAGAATGTTTTAAAAAATCCCACCGATTCCATACAATAATCTATGTACGTATGAATGTATGTATGTACATTTAAATGTAATTAATATATTCATTAAAAAAAATATAAAAAAAATATATACAAAAAAAAAAAAAAACTTTGCTAATTAAGGAAATATTTCTGGGCTGATGGTATGTACAGGAGTGAAGAGTTTAAATTCATTGTCATTTCCCATTTGTTCTGAAATAATAATAAAAAAAAAAATGATATTCCTTTTTCATGAAGGGGACTAAAGATTGAAATATTAATGCTACTTGCATCACACAAAGCACAGTCTGTGGATTACTTGTTTTTAATGTGGATTTTGATGTAAAAAAAAAAAAAAAAACATTAAATTAAATATAATGGCTGTTGCTGGTGTTGCTGTGCATCCTAAAAATCATTGCCTACCATTCATGCCATTAACTTTCATACGCACTGACAAATAATTGGATGACATCGGTCTATGGCAGAAAGAATGCAGAATGAACCTGCATGACTTTAAATAATGTAAAATCACTGTGATGCAACAAGTCTCTAAGCAGAGCAATAAAAAGGACATAGGCTACTGCACTCGAGCATCCCTTTCCATTGGTCCCAAATAATAAAAAATAGGTTTCTGAATTACTTTATTACGACTCTTTCTCCTGGCATCACAAAGCTCCTATTGCACCATCTTTTGGCCTGTGAGCGGGGCATAAGCTTGGTTAGCTGGGTCATATTCTTCCAAAAATGTATCCAATAAGTACATATCGATCCCTCCAAGAGTCCAACTTTAAAGGTGAGCCTTCCACATTACACGAGCTGTTGCGCTGCCAGCTGTGTTGATCTCTCTGGCTGTAAGTCATATGGCTTTGGCAGCAGTGAACCCTCAAACACCCCTGTGCTAAAACCTCTCCTCACAGCACGAGGCCTCCCATAGCCTAATCACACAACTTTCTGCACTTACTAACTTGGAATAAAAAAAAAAAATTTAAACCATGTGCTACTGCCTATATTAAGTTGATACAGAAATTGAAAGCTAAAACAGCTTAGACATATTTTATATTAGCAATGCTGTTTAGCAACCATAAACAAATAAACACTTGTCCCAGTCTTGCTAGGTACTTCATGTAAATATTTACAACAGATGGGGGAGAAAAATAATCAAAATGTTAGCAGTATTTTAGGTGAAGCCATGTCTCATGTCTCCTCCAGTAATTTCTGCCTGTCCAGGCAAAGTTGATTACCTCTTATAATATTCTCCAGGTTTAGCATCTTGTGTGCACTCATAAGTCCTCATAAATACTAAATGTATGAGAAATCAATCATTTAGGTGGTGCATTATGCCGAGGTTGCCTTGTCATTAGCTCCAACACCACAGGAATGCTGATGAGGGCCAGTCGAGCACACAAAGCTATTAAGGCACCCACCCGCTCATATCCTAGGAGGTCTCATTTGCAGCGGAGGGTTAAGAAACACCTGTTTCTCAATTAGAATAAATATACAAAAGGAGATCTGCAAAGTAAATGGCACACCGTCAGCTCATTGTCTCTAAATTAAATGGGTTTCTGGGAAGACAAATACAATTGTAAGTGTTTCACACTTGTCATTTTCTCTTTACATCATTTTGAAGGCCCAATAGAAGGGGATGGAAAACAAACGGAATAGCATTCGCAGTTTAAATGCTTATTATGTTTGTGGAAGTGTTAAATAAAATCTCTTTTGGGGATTCAGAAGAGTCAAATCGCATATAATGCCATCTCTAAAACCCTGCTTCCACCTGGAATGCATTTGGACGATCACAGGTAGACGAGGGAGATACATTACCGTTTACACTTGGTTTTAAAGTGTATGGTTTATTTTTGGGTTTTTTCTGATCTTTTGATCTAATACTGCAAAATAAGCTTGCACAATTTACATAAGAATCCAAAAGGAGACCATGGAAAATGATATGGAAATCAGCAGCTTTCATTTGTATTCTGATACACAAAACTATGCAGAACGTTGTGGGTTGTGTTAAAATTAGGACGGGTAAAAAAAAAAAAAAAAAAAAAAACTGTGCTTTTTGTGACATTTCATCTTCAAACATTATGATTTCGGATGGTAAAGTTTAAATCCACTCTGGGTAGTGTGCTTCAACAACACATCCCGTAATGTTTAAGAACTAGGTTTAGTAAGCAGAGAGGAGGTGGGTTTTTTTTTGGCTGTTTGAATGCATTTTCGAATATGTCCGGAAGTGGTCGAAAGTGGACAAGCTCAAAAAGTTTCAGACACAATTTACACCTGAGTTTACCATCGCCACCAGTGATCAACAAAACATGGACTCCCACTGTAACTCTACCTGCTGGTGTCATTGTTGAACAAAGTTTCTTTAGAAAAACAAATGATGTAAAAACTTTTGTAGTACAAATTTTTTCTCATCAAATTTTTTGAGGAGGCACTGCCTCTCTTGTCTACTCGGAGGAAATGCAATGGAAATGTAAACAGGGCATAAAAAGGCAAACCATCAACTCAAAAATCCATTAAAAAATTGCATCTCAGTTCACCCCATGCCCCAGATCTAGGCTCACTTCAGTCAGGGTTTCATTGAGCATGTCTAATTCTTCAAATCCTAAGTTACACCAAATCTCTTTAATGCCTGCTCCAGTATGCCCTACCAGAGCCATTAGAAGGACAAAGGAGGCCCTGAAGGCAGGGGAACGGAGGTCTGCACGGTTAATGAAGGAATGACTGAATTCAGAGTGAAATGGAAAAGAGCTTCATAAAGGACCCATTTGGTACTAGAGTGAGGGGTGGGTCACGGCAATCACAGAGCAAAGTCAGTCGTCTCACGCATGAGGGTGCCCGGTAAATCGCCGGGAGGCCATCCTCCTCGCTAGCCTTACGAACAGCACAGAAAGGATAATCAGACTCGGTTGATAGGCCGATACTTCAGGCGTGTCTTGGAATGTATCTGATAACGTATCAAAGCTCCATTCAAGGAAGTGGACACATCAGAAAGAGTTTTCATGGCTTCGGGGCAGGTTGGCATCTGTAACGATGCAATTTCACACCTATCTGGGATTTTTGCACAAAGAGGCAAGCTACTGTCAAGAACGTAGGTGTTTGGAGAGCGTATCAGCTTTTTTGACTGTATCTCTGAGCTTCTACATGTGTAGGAGTAGCACTTCAGAAAACAACGCACTAAAGCTTGTTGGCCGCGTGTCAATGTGCGCAGACGAAATTAGGCTACAACAATGGCAGAATATGGAGTTCGCAACTTTACGTGAGAGCTCCATCCAAGTTCTAACAAGGGTCTTGACCATTAAGCTGAGTGGCTCTTTTTCATTATTGTGGCTCAAGATACGTAGTCACATACACACACACGCATATACACAACACACATCATTTGTCATAGCTGTGAGACAGTTCCATTTGGTGTGGGCCAATTGGGCTAGTGGTGTCTGGCAGAGTGAGAATGTAATCTGCACAATCTGAGGAGAGCAGCGAAGCGACGCTGGTCGTGATCAGCTCAGCCATTTCGCCCCTGAAGTGCCTCTTCAAAAGAGCCTGAAAAGAGTCCTCAGCGCACACCAAAAACTCCATTAAAAGCACAGCTTGATTGCAAGTGCCAGCATTTAATTTCAAACTCCAATGCTGACTGAATGCAAAAATGTGTTTATCAAGTTATTGTCTCGGTTTGTGACAGACCAGATTAAAGAAAGACACAATAGTCTCTGGCAGGTTTTAGCTTGCTGCTTAATGGAAGGGTCATGGAGAGATGTTGATTAAGAAAAGAAGTACCTTACATTAAGTTCAGCAATTACGGGGTACCGATCGCTTCTCAAGGGTGTAATCAAGCCTGTTTATAGGAGGTCTTCTGCATTGGATGTGCGTTAGGTTACGAATGTAATTTAGCATGTCTGTGGCGACAATCTCTTTAATTTTCAGATGGAACGCAGGCCAGAAGATCACAAAACCCAATCTAATTCCCAGCATTCACCTCCATTTACCAAAATAGCCACTGCACGACATGAAGTTCACTCACATAATCACACTGAGTTACAGGCTAAAAGTAATCTTTACTTTCAGAAGGAAATCAAATTAGAACACCAAATAACCTTTCACCAAATAAGCCTCCAAAACAGCTTTTATTGGTTGATATGCTAGTCTAAAGTTCAGAGGGATATTATTTTGTAACTAAGTGCTACACAGCAAGTTTTAAATTGAAAAACAAGAACTACATAACATGACACATTATGCATTATATATTAATATGTTTGATAGCATTATTTTTGGACCAATGAGATTTTACTGTGGGTGGAGCTACTCACCAAAACACAACAGAAATAAAAATAAGCTAAATGCTTTTGCTAGTGCACATCACTAGTAAAGGTTTGATAGAAGTCCCGTTAGAAGAGTCCTGGGCTGCGTTCAGCCCCGACAAAACGTTGCACAACGTTTTATAAACAGAAACGGTGATGCGTTGAACACACTGTTCTGATGACGCAAGAGTTGCAACTATGGCAGCTGAGAAGGCCATTCTTTGTGTTCTTTGTGAATAATTTTCGGAGCCATCTATTTAGCCTCACATACTGACTTTATTTGTAGTTCATACAGTTTTAATACCCTGCATTTTCTTTCTCATTTTTAGGAAAAACACATAATTATCATTGTTTATTTCTATACCAAATGTCATACACTTGCATTGAAGTAAAAAATATAAACAACTACATCATTTTGTTGATATCCTATATTTTTACAATAAAACTTACGACAAACATGTTTTCTAATATCCTCAGTTGTTGCGTATACCGAGCTGCAACAAACACATTTGTACATTATTTTCCTTGAAGCCATTGTGCGAGTTCACATTAATACCGCGTGCTTTATATACATGTTGCTGCTGATTGGACTGCAGTTCTGACACACCCACCAAACAAGAGAAAACGCATCTCAAACCCCGTTGCACACCGATGCACACCGTTTCCAGGAAACATGACGTTCAATCCGGAAACCATAGCAAAACGTTGCTTATTGTTTTGAACTTGAACATGCTCCTGGACTGCACATGCACACTGGTGGGTGTAGCCTGAGAAATAAGCTTTTTTAATGCTATTTGAGCAAAAGAAACAACATTTAAGATAAAGTTTTTGTCAGATTTCATTGGTGATTTCAAATATGAAATTTAATTATAATCTTGAGGACCAGTTTTGGAGAATTTGATTCAAAGAGATAGGAGTTGCACTTTCAGAGAGGCGTTTCAAAGATGGCCGTCGAGTGACATGACTTGCCTTAAAGGGTATGGAAGGATTTTCCGGACTATTTTCAAATGTAATTGCAAATTGTATTTTCATTTGCGTTTTCAGAATGTGGACGCATAAATTGTGACATAATCCAAATGTAATTGCAAATTCTTGCAAAATCCTTGCTAAATTCTTGCAAAATCTTGCATTACCGGTTGCATTTTCGCTTTCGCGAATGCACAGTGAGTGCCAATTAAAGTCCATTTGCAAATGCATTTCTCATGTCTTACGAGCTATGAGCCTGTCATATTTAAATATCAATATTAATTACCACATTTGCTTTTTCACTCTCTCTGCACTGTGCATGTAAAAACTATTTTAATCTTTTTGATCTGGTGACAACGCACTAATATTTTCAGAGTTGCTTTAACACGAAACAGGAAATTCATGAATAATCATGTACGATCCGCCCAGTGACACCAAATATCCCAGAAACCAAAAATTTCAGAACACCGGCCACTTCACTTAGGTCTCTGCAGAGCAAAAGTGGGCATTTATCACCTTGTTGGTGTTTTCAAACTGCTGGGTGTTTCTAAATCATGTAATCTAAATGTTCCCCTTACCCAACCCCACCTCTAAACCTAACGCCACTATGACGTCAACCAATCAGGTATCATGGTGTAAAAACACTCTGATCTGGTAACTCCCGTTACTTTCCTGCAGAGACCTATACTTGCTTAGATTGGCGAAGACATCATTACTAATGATGCTGTTCATCAAGGCCACAAACTCATTTAACCTGTCCAAAACCAAATGGCTTCTGAGTAAAAGGAAATCTGTACTGTATGAACTGTCGTCAACTTGCTGCGTGAGTGTCAAAATGTCGTCGACGAGTGACGTCACTTCCCAATGCAAACACGCCCAATAAAATGGCCCCACCCCAGTCACTTGATTGACAGGTTTCTGTGTAGACGTCGGAAATTCAAATGCAAAAGGACCTTGTGATTGCATTTGAGTTTTGGCAGTTTACATGCACAGTGCAGAGAGAGTAAAAAAGGAAATGTGGTAATGAATATTGCTATTTAAATATGACAGGCTCATAGCTCGTAAGACATGAGAAATGCATTTGCAAATGAACTTTGCCTTTTCATTTGAAATTTGGCACTCACTGTGCGTTCGCGAAAGCGAAAATGCAAACGGTAATGCAAGAATTGCAATAACATTTGGATTATAACACAATTGATGTGTCCACATTTTTAAAACGCAAATGAAAATACAATTTGCAATTCCATTTGAAAATAGTCCGCAAAATCCTTCCATAAAAGGGAGTGAAATATTTAAAATAAAAAACTGCATAACTGAACATGTATGCACAAATAAAGTACATAAACCAGGTGTAGAACCTTTACATACCCTCTCATATAACCAATCCTGGTTTCTTTCGCTCTGGCTACCCACGCTGGAGATTCGTGTGTGTGGTCAAACCCAATCTGAAAGGGCCATCCTCCAGTCTGAACTTGTGTCAGCCTATATCATGTCCTCACAGTCTAGCCACGTCCAGCCGTATCCAGTAACGCACCTTTCTCCAATTGCCCACCAGCCTGTAATACTGTATGTGTCTATCACAGATAGCCTGGGGTTACACATCATCTCTCTCAACTCTCTGTGCTCACTGACACGATCAGATTGCATACGGAGCTCACGTCAACTCTTTGTAGTTCATGTTATGTTAGATGGTGATTCATTGGTTCAGTATTCAATAGGCTGAAAGAGGTCTGGAACTGAACCACTGATTTCAAAGCTTGAGCAATGTGATAGGTGAGATGTCAAGTCACCTTCCTTTCCAAAATCATCTCACACCTGTTTGTTTTTTTGTTTGTTTGTTTATGAATTTTGTTCATATAATGAATTTTTATGAATTTGTTGATGAATAAATCTATAATCAATGTTGTTTGTATTAAAAATATTTACAATATTTCTGTATATTTATTTAATCAAATAAACAAATGAGGCCAGGCAAGCCTATTTATATAGCACATTTCATACACAAATGCAACTCAAAGTAATTTACATATAAATGAATTCAAATATAAATAGATGCATCAGAAATAACAATAGAGAATAAAATGATTAAAATAATATTTAAAAAAAATGATACATAAATTATTGTATGTAAAGTATGGTTTCTGAAACAAGTCTTACTAATAAATTCGGTTTTACATAAGAGACTTTTAAGGATGTTAATTTATTAAAATGAAAAATCGAACAAAAACACTGATGAAGAAAACTGTTGTAAAAACTGACTGTGATGCTGTCTTGATGTCTTGCTGGCACTATTAAGTTATTAGAGCTGAACGAACCGTGTTTGTGAGATAGGGAGTAGATAATATTTCTTTTTTGGCCTTTTGGACTCTCTTTTGGACCAGGCAACAAGCTTTTGGGGAATGAGATCTGGAAACAGCATGAGCCAGCCCATGCGCTAACCACCCCGGCTACAGCTCCGACAGCTAGGACTTCTAAAACTATAATAAAAGAAATAAAATAATGAGGAAAAAAGGACAAAATCAGTGATGCAAGGAAACATAGTTCCTTCTTATTTGCACACAGAGACATTAATTCGCTGGGTGGGATGAGGGGGCGGCTTTTCCGTTCCACCACAAAAATTAGCCGTAAAATTGTGTGACTGTATTCCCCTGAGTGTGCTGGAAGTCTTTCAAAAAATCATTTACATAATGCATTAAACGCCTGCAGGAATCTAAAAGGATATTGCTGTAATTTCCACCTATTTTTAAAGGAACAGTTAACTCAAAAATGAAAATGTATTCAAAATTCATTTAAAAGTCATTTATTCACACTAATGAATAATTTTCTTCAAAAGGTGAAGTTTTCAAGCATATCCAATATGATAAAAGTGATTTATGTGATTGAAAAAAAGAACTCTAAAAGTATCATAAAAGTGGTTTGTAATAATCATGCATTATATTTCAATGTAATCTAAAGTCATACAATCAATTTGCAAGAGGAACTACCAGAAATTTGTCATTTGTCAAAAAAAAAAAAAAAACTAGTTTTATGATGCTTTAGTATTCTTTTTGAAGCATGAAAAATCTATTCATTGTGATTTCAGCTAATAGAATGACCTGCTACATTTATTTTGTGTTTTACAGAAGAAAGTTCATCAGGTTAGGCATGACACGAGTAAGCAAATAATGACTTTACCTTTTTTACCGAATTTACCTTTTTGGTTGAACTATCCCTTTAAGAGTATGAAGTGAGCACACAGTATTGGATACTGGAAAGGTGTTATAAAGATGATAATAGTGCAGTAGGGATGACCTCTAGAGTCAGAGTTCAGGGGGCAGAGAAACATCTGCAGATTTTTCCAGGGACAGTAAAATGATAGACAAGGATATGCGTCAGCATAAAAGCCAGGGCTGGGACTTCTGGTGTGCTTGCACAAAAATGCCATGCTACACTCCACACCGGCGTATCTATTAATAAAGTGCAACTCCTTAGCAAAGTGACTTGGGTCAAGAGGTCGGAAACTGATGGCACGGCACAGAAAGTAAGATGAGAGAGACCATCTCACAGCTTAGAGGACAAATCAGAGCTAAAAGATAGAAGAGACAAAAGCTTTTAGTGGTCTATTATAAACCCTGATTAAAGAAGAATGTTTATTCTATGCTACTCGCTCTGCTGAAAGTGTCATACATTTAACACAATCTCTTTTACCCTTTCATGCCTTTGGTTGTTGTTAACTTGTTTAAAGTTCATTTAAAGTAGCAAAAACCATTGCTACATGAGCCTGTTAGTGTAAAGTGGCATTCTGCAGGAACTGAACCCATTTCTACAGCATCAGTGTTGACAATTTACCCGATTTAACTGCCATCACAATAACAACACATTTAACCTCGTCAGAAACTAAACAAACCCTGACAGCAGCCCTGGACAATTTAATTGATAATTAAACTGATTGCAAGTGACTTTAAAAGACATCTAGCCAAACAGTGTATTGTTACAAAGTCCACTACAGTCACACACCAGGACACAACAGACCTTACAAATATACAACAACATACTCTACACATAAAACAAAGCTCAAAATCCATACCCAGTTGTTGCAAAAATGGATTACTATTCATGCAATACTGATTATCTTAACACCAATGAACAGTTGAAACATAACTCCATTTACAAAGAAAATATTTATAGAAAATTTAGGAGTAAATTGTTAATCACCTAGTCTCACGGCCCACTATGACAGTCAGGATTCACACAAACACTAACAAAAAATGTATGCATAAATCAATTAAAATGCCAATTCTAATAGTGTGTTGTATTAGTTTACATATGTAAACCATACTAATCATGTTATTTCACCGATAATTTATGTATCGTAATTCAATTGAAAGGCCAAAGAAATGTAAAACATCAACAACAAGATATAAATGAACTGTTGTTTACAACATTAGAAGCTTCTTATTGATTACATTAAGGTCCACATTAATCAACTCAACTCTCAAAGTCTGATGATAAAGGTCATATTATTTGACTATTTACTTACAACCTATTATAAGCTTTGCCTACAAGGAACAGTTCGACCAAAAATGAAAATTCTGTCATAATTTACTCAATTAATTTACCACAAACAAAGATATTTTGACGAAAGTTTTGGTTCCCACTGACATTGATTGTAATTTTTGTTCATACAGTTGAAGTCAATGGAAATCGAAACCGTTGAGTCACCAACATTTTTCAAAATATTTTATTTTAATGTTCCACAAATGCAAGAAATGCAGTGTGAATAAATGATTAAAATTTTCATTTTTCTGGGTCGACTAATCTGTTACGTGCAAAAGAAACAACCACATTAATAACAGTTAGCTACAAACTCTATAAGTTACTAGTGATAAATTTGGTAACGCTTTATTTTGATACTCCACTTTAGACATTCTACTAACAGTAAGTAACTTGTAATGTCAATTAGCAGTCATTGAAGTATTAGTATGTGATCTTCTTAATATCTTGTAGAACTTTATTTTGATGGGTCCACAACAAACAACATACTAACTATGAGAACTTTGCGACCTTAAACCTAACCCGTCTACTCAAGAGTTAGTAGACATGTAGTAGCAAATGAATGAGAATTAGCTGACATGTAGTTGCAAACGTTACTTGTAGTTCCGTAGAATGTCGTAACTATCAAAATTCCTCCTACTCATTCATTAACCAGGTTAACAGGCAAAACATGCTTAGTCAACCAGCTTGACCAAAAATGCTGGTCACATTAAAGTTTAGCACATAACTTGCTTAAACCAGCCTCCGATCTTCATTTAAATGCAAGCGGGACTCATTTGTCTAATGGCAAAAACAATCATGTACTCCTTGTGAATGGAATTGCTTCTTTGTTTGCGTCAAGTTTCTGCTTCAAGTAACATGTACATATCTCATAACTTATCTGGATTGTTTTATAGGCTAATTATCTGAGGCCACTGAAGGTGAGAAGCAATAACGGATTTAGCACCACCCCTGACAGTCCAGGTTCTGTGTGTATTAATAAGACACCACCGCAATCCTGATCCCATCAACTGGAGGTGGACCGGGGCATTCGCATCTGCGGGGGAATTAGAGCCCCTTCTGTCAGCCTGGGGTCGCCAGACTGGATTCCAATCAGGAACCCTGTCTAAATCACTCCAACACAAACCAAAGAACACACAACCACCACACACATACATAAACATCCTTTCACTATCAATAAATCGTAAAGCAGCAAAACAAACAATACTAAGAATATCTTGTAATGTGGACCCCTAAGCCCACCACAGTGCTCTTGTAATCAATCCTCCCAAGAATCTGGAAGTTGTACCCATTGATGTTTTTGGGTGATAAATAGCTTGAGGCACCAATAAATAAATCCTCACAAAAGCCCTCCATACAGGTCATCTCTAGATGTGGAACGCAGTATGAAGTGATGTCTTCAGTCTGCGTGATATGCGATGCATCTTAGTCTGGCGTTTCAATCTTGCAGTGAGGTTTTATCACCGGTGGAGACTGACAATCACAACAATACAGGTTCTATATACATCCTGTGCACCCTTCTGAAGACATTAATATGGCGTACTTGAGTCTGTATGTGTGCGATGGGCGTCTTGCCTCTGGCTCTTGTGGCTGGATTGGGCTTTTATTGCCCAGGAGGTTTTCCTGAAAGTAAGTCACTTTGAATGGAAAACCTGAAAAAACATACCACCACATTCATCTATTGAACTGAAATCTAATTTTAGAAAATCCTAGCATTTGATTGATTTTTAGCATCTAGTTTCAGTGATCTGATCACAAGTGGTCAGTCATGACAAACTTACCACCGACCACTTGTTCGCAGATTGCGTCAAGGAAAAGTGTCTCTGATTTTGAATGTTTTATTCTTTTCCATCATTGTATGGTTTAAAGTGGATATTCCAAGTATTAAGGCCCACTGATGCCTGTACAATGTCTTTGAGTGACAAGTCCAAATTTTCTGCAGTTTTCTCAACATTCCACATACTTTATATTTCTGTTTACCTGGAACAATCCTTTAAAGCTGCACTTAGAAGGCAAGTCTTAAAACCTTTGTTATGGAACAATGGTTTCACGTTACGTGACTTTTGTGTTGTCTGAGATGCATCAGACACAATAGTGTTTACACAACAAATACAATGTAGCCATATGTATGTAAGCCCCAAGAGACCATGTGTTTTGTTGTGACCAGGAGTTAGCACGCTATCAAGACTGAATTGTTTTTTCTTTCCTCTTTTGTAAACTAGTCCATTTTTTTTTTTTACTAGACTTCATTTTTTTTTGCAAATGTTGGTAATTAAATGTTCTTAAAAAAATGTAAAACAATTATTGGACACCTTCCGTGAAACTCAATCTGTTCGCTCAATCTTCAGAACCAGTTAATTCAATTAAAATGGTCACTAACCATATAGCTAGAGGAGGTATTGGATCACTGGTGCAGACGAAAAAATTGCAGGGAGGCAAGGTTACTCTGATTTTTATAATCACAAATACATGCTTTGCAGTTCTGTGATCAACCACTATGAAAGCCTGGGTGGATCTTCACTGCTTCTAGACAGGATCTTTTTAGTATGACGAAGTTGCTCCGAATAAAAACAATGAGGTTCAAATATCTAGATTGGATCCATTGCAAACAAAACAACAAGAAATTGAGTTCAGGATCTTACTGCAGGAAAAGAATGATCGAAACATGGCTCAGTAATTAGCTGATGGGGAGCTAATGGGCAAAGCTACAAACAGTCACACAAGACTTGTTCCTGTCTTTATCACAGCTGCTTGTTGATACTTCTAATACCATTACTACTGAGACATCACAGTTGGAAAACAAACCTCCTTAAAGTCCAAGTGAAACACTAACAGAAGACAAATTTGAATTTTTTTCAAAGCAATTAATCAAAAGCGAAAACCTCACTGACGGCTGCATTTTATCAGTTTTCACAGGAAATCGAACCCACAACTCGCACTATACTCTACAATTGATCTAAAATATCTTGATAGAACACAGTAAAGTCAGGAGCAAGTAGATGACATTACAATAAAGCATGGATGCTTGTTTTTGCTAGGCTCTTTTTCAGGCTACATTGATCAGGAAAGAGCATGCGGCAGTAGATGGGCAGAGGCTCCAAACCTCACCCTCTCCAGCCTGCTTATTTCATTTAGTCTAAGAGCTTTCATTAGTCATCACCATCAGCTTTAATAAAATTTCCCTCCAGATGGTAGAAGAGAAGGCGGTGCCACCAAAGTGAGCCTTTCATTTGTTGGTGAATGGTAGAAGTGAAAATCTATTGTGGAAATCACTTGCAAGTTCTGAATTAAATGAAGACAAAGTGATGTTAATAAAATCAGTTTTACTACAGTCTGCCACTAAAGGAAGGCATACAACATCTCACCATATGCCATAAATCAGTAGTTCACAGTGGATCATGACCTAAAAATTAGCCATCTGGGGAAACAAATGCTCCAAGCATACATTTTTTTTTCTAATTGTACACGTTCATAAGCAAAGCAAATAAAATAGACTTATCTTTTACATGATTAAAAAAATACACAAGCTTCAAAGGTTAAATGTCAGTAGTTTTTTTATTTTATTATTAACACACTTATT
>NW_020527639.1:0-20774 GCF_003368295.1 Carassius auratus | reverse complement strand
TTTTTTTTTTTTTTTTTTTTGCTTTTTTGCTTTTGTTTTTTTGAAACAGTGAATCATTTCCCCATTAAATCAGACACCCAGCCTGACACACATTTTGGATGAGCATGAGTTTGTGTATGACCCTTGAGATGTGCTGTGGAGAATGCAACACAGCTTTATATACTTTCTCATGATCAGCATAAACAACACTACCTTCAATTCTTAAGAAGAAGAACTTCTTTCTTTTCTAAGCATTTCCAAATACAGCATTTCTTTATTGACTCATTTGCTGAATGAATGCTAAAGCATATAAAGTCATGTTAGAGAATGATCATATTCATGAGCTGAGCACCCATGAAAGCAACCGCCATCATAAAGTTTTAATTAGGTAACTCTTTATACCCAGAATTTCTTAATTGGGAGTGACTAAATGACTAAAGCAACATGGTATTTGATCATAATACTTAGTTGGGAATTAATGCAGTTAATACGGTTTTAATTGTAGTAGTTTTATTGTATTTACTAGTTTATCTAGTGTTACTAGATTATGTTACCCATCATTCTCTTGGCCTGCACCTAATATACATCCCTTTCTCTTTGTTTCGTTAAGCTAAAACTCTTTTTTGGGAAACAGAAAAAGAAATATGTAACTCAAAAACAAAGTACAAATGTACTGTAAATTATGAGCAAGAAAACCCACACGTTACTGTATAAAAAAACTTTGCACAAAAATTCCAATAAAAAGAAAATGGATATGGTTAACTGTACGCCCTACCGGTATAAGTAAATAAGAATATATTGTAATAGTATTGTTAATTTTATTAAAATGTATTACATATTACTTAATTAATTTTTTTTTATAAAATATATTCATTAATTTTCTGGACATTTCTGTTAACTCTAAAACACAACACAATGCAGTACAAAATTCAAAATACAGGTAAAAGTACGGTCAAAAATAAATAAATAAAATTCCTTCATATTAATACATTATACTGTGCCCTATTTTAACAGTACCATTTACCAGAATACCAGAATTCAGGGAGACGTGTCCAAAATCATTGTATCCACTGGGCATTCTGGATTCATGCAGGTCACACCCAGAGAACAAATACACAGTCTATCAACAAAGACTTCCTCAGAAACCCTCCCCTGACTGCAGATCAGCTCACTTCATTCAGCCCCAACCCCTCCTTTTATCACAAGCACCTCAGAGTTCATCCCTGCTGCACGGAGAGGCTGATGAGCAATGAGAAGAGGAGAGCTGAAGCATATAGACTTTTCTTGTGTAATGTGATTTTAAAGACATTAAGCTAAACCACAGTGAACAGGTTTAGCTGCATCACTGAATAAGTCCAAAGCATTTGATTGTAACCAGAAAGTTGTTCTCCAAAATTCCTCCTTTCCCATGTGAGGAATTGACCGTAAGTTGCGTTTCACAGTTGAAATCTCAAAGGGGAGATGGGACGGAAAGATCAGATAGGACATTTGAGTTGAAGCACAAACAGTTTCTCTCCCACTCACTTTCCTCTCTGACCTCTCCAGCCTCTCTGCATTAATCATCAACACGTCCAGAGCAGAACGGGTCCAGTACAGACTCAAAACACTGAGCTTTTGAATGCATTTAATTTAGAGTTGATTTATGGATAAATAACTAGTCATAATTAATGTTTTGTCAAAATTATTTTGACAAAGCTCAACTTTAGCATGTATACTTAAAATTCACAGTCTTTATCTTTGAGGAAAATCAACCAAAATAATGATGACTCATCCTGCACTACAAAGATCATATGACCAATCAGATGCCCTCTAGAGTGAGAATGCCCCACCCACCAATGTCACATGCAAGTATCAACCCTTTCATTTCCACATTTTTTTGAAGTTTCCATTGTTAATTTGGTTACATTTATTATCAGATAGATGATATATTCTTCCTTTCATAATTTTTATTTGTCCAATGCAGCTTATAGAGCACATAATGTGACATCATTTTTACACACATTACTGTATAAAAATATGCACAAAAATGGCAAACAAACATACATAAGTAAATAAATAAATAAGATATTATTAAATATTTTACTTCTCTTTTTTTCATCTTGCAGTACAGCCTGTACAGTAAAGAGGTTTCTAGTTTTAAATCTTACAACCTCAATTTGCAGCTGATTTGGACTTTTTTGCAATATGGCTTTGAGTTTTAGTTTTTTTTTTTTTAAACACTATATCAGGGTTTCTTATATCCGGTCCTGGACGGCCACTGCCCTGCAGAGTTTAACTCAACAAGGTTTGAGGAACACTGGTTTAATATTCTAGCTTAAGCCTCTAACAAATCTCCAAATATGGTTTGGTTTCAAGAATAATATTTCAGCATATGGAAACCTCAATTATATCCCCTGGCTGCCATTGCATTGGACAACATATTTATTTATTGCTCTGATTTCACCCCCTATTCACTTCAACCATATGATCAGTTGCTCATGTGATTTAAAAATAAATAATAAAAACAAATAATAATAATAATAAACAGTATGGTATCAAACTGTGTAAGTTGGAGGTTTTATAGTAACGCACACAGACAGGGAAATGATAAAGACACTGCACTGTTTTTTTTAGACAGTATTTCAGATCTGATTCATATCCAAAATGTGCGGGAAACTCACTGGTGTAATGATGACAGCAGATTGTATTGCATGGATTGCCTCCTCTTTTCTGCATCTCATGTGAATGTGTGAGGCCTGTGCAAAGGCTCATGACAGGACTCCAAGCACATTCTTAATGAGATAAAGCTGCAATTGAATTTTCCACTTATCTGCCTTATCTCCTGGAGCCATCCCTGCCTCCTTCCGCCCATTTCTTTGTAAAAACACTGCACTGTTTCTGCTCTTTTAAATGGATGATTCATTTGGAAATTGTATTTGCAGATATTTTCACCTCATCAGCTCCCAAACCAAGCAGTCCATTCACAGTTTCCTGGTATAGAACTCAAGAATAGTTTTTTTTTTAATATTAATATTAGCATAACTTAATTTTGAAGATTTTAATTCTCTAATACAGTATTTTTAATATGTCTCTTAGGCTCACCAAGACTCTTTTATGATCAAAAATACAAACAATAATAGTATGAAATATTATTATAATTTAAAATAACTGTTTTATATTGCGATATATTTTTAAATGTAATTTATTCCTTTGATGGCAAAGCTGACGTTTCAGACGTGGCACGCGATCCTTCAGAAATCGAATACAATTGAAATATAATTGTATTTGAAATGTGAAAAGTAAATGTATTACTTATCTGGGATAAAGGATGTTAATAACATTTGATATTTTGATATTTAATCCAAACTATTCAATATCATTCCAACAATGACCGAATGACCAGTAGCCTTTTTATAGACTGTGGACAGCATGAGACGTGAGAGGAAGGTTGGATTAAACTTTATTAAGACAAGTTGCAATGTGGTTCTAATCTTCTAAAATTGCTGTTGTCTCAAAGGCAACATTCCCATCTTCTCTTGTTCATGCTCTGCTAGTCTCCAGTGCTCAACTTGTTATATTCTAATTATCAGCGATTGTGTTTCGCCCCCTCGGCATTAAAGAAACAATGAATAAAAGATCAGTGTTCACCGCCAGTCAAGATCAGTGTTTCACCGCCAGTCTACGTCATTGGCGGTGAAAGACTCGCAGACACTGGAGTACAGACATATCTGTTTAATACAAGTGTGAAGGTGGCCATGGGCAAATAATCTGATACTAATTTTGAGAGAATGTGATTGTGCTTTTCTTTCCTTTTATCTGGAGGAATTGTACAGTGTGAGTTTATAGCAGTTTGTTATTGTTTCATTTTGAGCAAACATGAAAAAAATACCCATGTTGCAATTCCCACAGATGTCTTCTGCTTCTGAGGACACCGTAAGGGCTGCAGCTGTAATAGATACCACTAATTTGTCCGGAAAACAGTTATTAGTCATATTAAAGTTTATTACATGCTTCTGGACTTTATTATTGTTGGTGTGTATTCATGACTTCATACCCTGGTACTTTAGGAAAGATTGTCATATCTTTTATTTTTTTAGTGCACATGAACCCTTGACGGGATTGATCTTTTTCCATGGAGACACGAAAGGGTCATGAGTGGAACAACTGACTTGTGCATCTGCATCATGACAGCTGGGATCACCCCATTAGTATTCTGTTCAAACCCTGGTGAATACAACTACTTTCCATGAGATACGCATTTAACTCAAGCATGTTGTCACAGATCAAGTATATTGATGATGCAACATTAATTATTATTATTACAGCTGAAAACAGTTGTTCTGCCTAATATTTTTATAGAACGTTCAACTGAATATTTGAAACTGAACAGTTTAAAAGTAATTACTGTTACTTTAAATCAATAAAATGTATCCTTGTTTTATTTATTTATCTAAAAACACATAAAAAAAAACACTGACTCAAACTTTTAAACAGTAGCATAAGTATAAACATGAATCTACTTTTTTTGCTGTTCTCAGGTAAAGCTAAGTAAGTTTAATTACACCATGCCCTAAGGTGAATGTTAACCATGAGACTGCAGCGATCAGTAGTGTTCCCGTAGAGCTCTCTAAAGTCTCACTGTGACCCAAGGCAGACATGCCAGTGATCCCAGCTCCCCTTTGTGCCGGGTACTGAACGCTGGAGTGATCAAAACAGGGCCAAGTCCCACCTCCTCCATCCCTCTCTTTTCAGCCCTCCCCTTCTCTCTCTCTTTCTTGTTCGTCTGTCCACTGCCTCCCAGTCTGTCTCCAATAGTGATGTGTTGGGAACAATGGCAAAGTCTTTGTCCCATGAAGTGCTATGGAGGCAGGGCCACATGAAAGGGCTCCTTCAATAAAAAGCCTTTCAGAAACGATGGAAGACATTTTTGCAGTTTGGTTGAGCGTATTAAACATTCTGACAACAAGGGACATGCATCATTATGCAACGTGTAGCTAACATCAGCTCCTGTTACTACTGAAATAATGAGTAGCTTAGCTGTGACCTTCCAAACCTCCTCATACATATTATATCAGATTATTTGAATTTGGCTGTATGGTGCTGTCAATAGAGAGCTGGCTACAAATCATTTTAAAGGCAGGCCAGTCAAGGTTTTAAGACACGGATGCCGAGTATCACCATCCGGGCAGTCTCTGAGTGATTTCTAGGCCTGTTAATCAGACATCTGAGGCCCAAACATTTGGTTTACTGCCACCTATTTTGAAACATATTTTTTAAGTGACATACCTCTGTGCTTTAGTTTTTCGTTCACTGCAAAGCAATCCCTTGCGTAAATATTTCCTCTTAGAAAGTTTTGACCTCCTTTTATTCATCTACAGTCATGGCCAAATGTTTTGTGTTTTGCAAAGTTTGCTGCTTAAGCTGTTGTGGTGTTGATTCACATTGGTTTTAGATTATTGTGTAGAGTAATCAGATGCATTTTAAATAATTGCTAAAAGCTTCATTGTCCCCCAAAATTTTTACTTTTCACAAAAAGACAAATTTCACAGTTTTTTTGATCCTGACACAAAATGACCAGCTAACATTAACTGACTAATCATATAAGCCGCACAAGTGAAAGTGTGAATGAGTTCTAGTCGGGTAAAATCACTATTATATTAATTATATTGTAAGAGCAGACTGATTACTCTTGTTAGCAGTGGTTACTTTTAAAGAAACACATGCAGCCATCATAGCTTTGCATCAAAATGGCTTCACATGGAAGGAAACTGCTACAAAGATTATTGCACCTGAAAGAACCATTTACCAGATCATCAAGAACTTCAAGAAGAGAGGTTCGACTGCAGTGAAGAAGTCTTCAGGACGTCCCAGAGTGTCCAGCAAGCAGCAGGACCATCTTCTCCAGAGGAGTCAGCTACAGAATCGTGTCTCCAGCAGTGCAGAGCTTGCTCAGGAATGGCAACAGGTTTGTGTGAGAGCATCTGCATGCACAGTGAGGACAAGACTTTTGAAGAAGCCACTTCTCTCCAAGTAAAAACATCTGAAATTCTGCAGGAAGTACAAGGATTGGTCTGCAGAAGATTGGTGCAAAGTTATTTTCTCTGATGAATCTTCCGACTGTTTGGAACATCTGGAAAATTAATTTTTCAGAGAAGAAAAGGTGAACGCTACCATGATTCCTGTGATGTGCCAACAGTGAAGCATCCATGAGACCATCCATGTGTGGAGTTGTTTTTCAACCAAGGGAGTGGGCTTGCTCATAATTCTGCCCAAAAACACTGCCATGAATAAAGAATGGTATCAAAACATCCTGCAAGAGTGACTTTGTCCAACGATGCAAGAGCAATTTGGTGATTATCCGTGCATTTACCAGCATGATCGAGCACTATGTCACAAATCAAGAATGATAAAGAAGTGGCTCGAAGATCATTACATTAAAATGTTGTGTCCATGGCCAGGCAACTCCCCAGATCTCAGTCCCATAGAGAACCTGAGGTCAGTCCTCAAAAGGTGAGTGAACAAGCAAAAGCCCACAAATTGTGATCAACTTATAAGAATTAATAAGGCAAGAATGGATCACCATCATTCAGGATTTGGCCCAGAAGCTAATTTACAGTATGCCAGAGCAAACTGTACAGGTTATGAAGAACAAGGGTCAACACTGTAAATACTGATTACATTTTTTTAAATTTCCAATAAAAGACTTTAAAACGTATATGTTTATTGTTTATCAGTATACCATAGAAACATGTGGAAAAATATTTTACAAGTACTGAAGCAGCAAACCTTGCAAAACACAAACTTTGTCACTGCCAAAACATTTGGCCATGACTGTAAATATCATAACTCAGTTTCCTCTCTGATGACATATGCCAGATTTTTCCAGTCATTTCACATCTGTCTTTATCTCTATCCATTTCACTCAAATGTAAGAAATTATCTGTTGCTACTTCCATTATATTGAAAAAATTACAAAATAAATGCAAGCCACAAAGTGATATTTTGTGAATTGAAAGTAATAGAAAGAAACAATGAATACCAGAGAAGCAAAACTGAAATATCTTACTTATGAATTTTTCCAAATCAAATCAGTTTTTTGAGCATTCCTGTGGCTCAGTGGTAGAGCATTGCATTAGCAGCATGAAAGGTTGTGGGTTCAGTTCCCAGGGAACACACATACTGGTAAACAAAAATGTATAGCCAATGTACTGTGTCTGTTAATGATTAATCTCACATCGAATCCGTTAACTACAAAGATCCTTACTGCAGGGTACATGGGCAATAGGTGGCAATGGGTAAATCCTTTGTTATAAGTGAGTCATTGAATAATTCCTTCAACTATTTTGTCCAAACCTTTTTCCTTTAGGTCTAATAAATCACATGCTTCTTTCCAGCATGCTTTGTGCTCATAGCTCTCTGTAGTCAGTTTGAAATGTAGTCATGCACTTCTAAAGGCAGAGGTTGTGAAATCGCACCAAAGTGCACTATATGTGTTATTAACTGTATACATAATGAAGTGATTGAGTGGACAAGTGATTGATTTTGAAAGAAGCTTTTACTTTCTTGAACAAGTCAGTTCATGGAAGAGAGTGAATAAGAATGATAACAAAGAATCGTTCATGAAATTAAACGGTACTATGCAAACTTTCAAAGAAAGAAGTCCAGTGACTTAACATCCAATACAGGGTTCATGTAAGCTTAGTGTCTAGTGAAACTTTTCTTCCTTTTCACCAAGTTAATCTGTCAAGCCTCTGAGTAGCTTTCGCCTTTTCTGGACACAGCACAACGTGTGGTTGTGATTTAGAGCGTGCTACTTAGTCCCAGAATTACATCTTTAGCATTAGACTGCACAGAGGAGCCCTTTGAGTTCAGATTCCTTGTTCAGTCATGTATCTTTGACATATATAGTGACCCAGGAAGGATCTAAAACAAACATGACATGTAAACATACAAAAGAGATCTGTAGCCTACAGGTATACATCCTGATGCACTAGGCAGTGAACCCAGGACCAATGCACAGCCATCTGGAGAAGAAATGTGGCTCTTCTTCTGCAAGCAGTCTCGTTCTTTGGTGTTGGAATTATATTAGATTTTCTAGAAGAGCTTCAACTGCCTCAACAGGAATGCCTTGATGGCAGTAAGGCTCTCAAATAAGAACTCTCACACTTTTTTTTCCTGTTGATTTCAAATGAACTTATTTTTAAATGAAAGGAAAGCATGAACTGATTATACCATCATAAAAAGATTAAACAAAACTATTTTATGTAATACGAGTTGTTTCATATGCTCCACATTATGTAAAAACATCCATCAGTCATGAATGACATGCGGTCTACAAGTTATAGAGGGCAATTTACATCAACCATGAAGAACTGTTGACCAAGCATAAATAATAAGCTTTCAAGTATGGAATCTGGATTTCATTTAGAAAGTTTTGACTCCGCTACACTATTTTCCTGATCAATCTTGTGTAGTCTGTGTTGCAACAACAAAAAATACAAAAAATAATAAATAAAACACTCGTGACCAAGAATAAAATGCATACTTTATTTATTTAATTTCATTACTTTTATAAAAAAATCGTGCTTTTTTTTTAATTTGTCATTTTGAAAAGAATCCTTGACTTTTATTTTGAAAATCTCAACAGGAAGTAGTTTCTTACACAAACTTCCGACAAGGATGCACGAAACCCTCGAAGAGATTTCTCTTTAGTTGATATCCTTGTTGATTTCCTTGAAAGACGCTAACACAGTGTAAACAGACTAGAAACACAGCGCCAGTCATGTCAGAGACATACGGTAGGGTGACTAATTTTCCTTTTCTCCTGCCACACTTCTTATCGACAGCATAGCGTAAATTTGAGCAGGTGTCCCGAGCTCATTTATCAAAGTGTTTGCTTACAAGCTCTGCTCAGTGCCAGCAGCTATCTGTCTGCCATATGTTTCATCTGTCGACGCAATTCATATAAGTGTTTATTAATCTTTGATTAGTGAATTAATACAGTAATGACAATAACAGTTAACGTTACTATAGAAAGGCCGTTATTTATTTGGATATAACCTGGTTGTCATGATATATGTCTTTAGTGTACAGATTATGACAGAGTGTTAATAGCCTGTAACGTTTTATGTAGTAGCATTCGTATACTATTTTTGTTTAATATGAGAATTCTGTGCACTTCTTGACAAAACGTATTTATTGTTTTTGTTTTCCTCCCCTCTAGATTTCCTGTTTAAGTTCCTTGTGATAGGAAATGCAGGGACTGGAAAATCTTGTCTGCTTCACAATTTTATAGAAAAAAGATGTATGTCAGTTTCTGTTTCTTCTGTCTTGTCATCAAACATTGAGAAACAAATCTATGAAATATCACAGATGTCACTGTTCTGATACTGATGTTTTTTTGTCTTTCTTGATCCTCCAGTCAAAGATGACTCGAATCACACTATTGGGGTTGAATTTGGCTCAAAGGTAATCAGTGTGGTCAATAAGTCTGTCAAGCTCCAGATCTGGGACACAGCAGGACAGGAGCGTTTCAGGTGTGTTCATAGGGCCGTTTCTTATTTCTGTATCTGTTTCTCTTTTGGATTGGCCATGTTTGCAAGGACCACTGTAAGATTTGGCTTATGATGATCATTTCTAGATTTGTTCTCAGGCAGTCAGATGGTGGAGCATTTGGTGAGGGAGTGATTCAAGTCCAGATTGAATGTAGGAGTTTATAGTACCTTGTGCAGATTCATTTGTCAGTGCTATAAACATGCTCTTAATTTCCACTGAACATTTGCCAGCAGCTTCCTTAGAACCAAAATAGCCTCAGTGCATTAAACCGCATTTTTTATTTATTTATTTATATTTTGCTTTATTTTGTGTATTTATACGTATCCTTGAGACTTAAAAAAACAACAACAAAAAAACTACAACTTTATTTGTATTTCAGTTTTAGACATTTTAGTTCTTTATCTTGAATCTAGCTCATTAAGGCTGCATTTATTTGATTAAAAATACTGTAAAAAAACCTAGCAATATTGTGAAATAGAATTAAAATTCACAATAACTGTTCTAGTTTAATGTGTTTTAAAATATTATTTATTCCCATGATAACAATGTTGAATTCAGCATCATTACTCCAGCCTTCAGTCTCCAATGATCCTTCAGAAGCCATTGTAAAATGCTGATTTGGTGCTTATTATTGATTGATTTATTGCGTCTTTGCTGAATAAAAGGATTAAAATAATCCCAGCTTTTGAATGCTACTGTATTTGGGGAAAAAGAGAAGTATTATCTATTTCTGAAACGTATTGTGAATGCCAGTTTTCTCTAAAATGACCAAATATGAGCCACATAATTGTTTGGCTGGTATATTGGTTTATCACTAGATTTTACTCTCTGTTATCACAAACTTCTGCTGATGTTACAGAGGCTTAATACTTGTTCTCCTCAGGTCTGTAACACGCAGCTACTACAGAGGGGCAGCAGGGGCTCTTCTCGTGTATGACATCACTAGGTAAAATCACACTTTTCTTTAGATATTCATATATTTCTGGACATTTACCTAGAGCTATACTATGGTATGTGTTTTTAGATCCTGAAGTGTAAAGGTTTTTCACGCATTCTGTCTCTGTTAGTCGAGAAACATACAACGCTCTGACCAACTGGCTGACCGATGCCAGGATGCTGGCCAGCCAGAACATAGTGATCATACTGTGTGGAAATAAGAAAGATCTGGATGCTGACCGTGAAGTCACCTTTCTGGAGGCCTCACGCTTCGCTCAAGAGAATGGTGCGTATATCAAACAAGCAGTTCCCGGCTGGTAACAACTGTAGAGAATTGTAATGGCACCCAAATAGTTTGAATGGTTGCCATCAGAATGAGAGTTAAACAGCTGATAAAAGCATCACAATAACCCTAAAGTAATCCACATGACTCCAGGCAATCAGTTAACATCTGGTGAAGGGAAAGGCTGTGTGTTTGCAATAAACAAATCCATTATTAAGATGATTTTAGCTTTCAGCTAATATACAAGTCTTCTATAGTATCCTTTAAAGCAGCACTATGTAACTTTTGGCGCTCTAGCGGTTAATAAAAAGAAATCCATGCATCAGTACACCAAGTGTACAGTAGTAATTCAGGTTAAGATAAAAATGTGGTTTGGAAGATGAATTCATGATGTACTCGCTCATTATATACATTTAGCAAATTTTAAACACTAAGAAAAAGTTATATAGTGTTGCTTCAAAGGTATATACAGGTGCTTATCAATAAATTAGAATGTCGTGGAAAAGTTCATTTGTTTCGGTAATTCAACACAAATTGTAAAACTCGTCTATTAAATAAATTCAATGCACACAGACTGTAGTAGTTTAAGTCTTTGGTTCTTTTAATTGTGATGATTTTAGCTCACATTTAACAAAAACCCACCAATTCACTGTCTCAACAAATTAGAATATAATGACATGCCAATCAGCTAATCAACTCAAAACACTTGTAAAAAGGTTTCCTGAGCCTTCAAAATGGTCTCTCAGTTTGGTTCACTAGGCTACACAATCATGGGGAAGATTGCTGATCTGACAGTTGTCCAGAAGACAATCATTGACTGCCTTCACAAGGAGGGTAAGCCACAAACATTAATTGCCAAAGAAGCTGTCTGTTCACAGAGTGCTGTATCCAAGCATGTTAACAGAAAGTTGAGTAGAAGGAAAAAGTGTAGAAGAAAAAGATGCACAACCAACCGAGAGAACCAAAGCATTATGAGGATGGTCAAGTGAAATTGAATCAAGAATTTGAGTGAACTTCACAAGGAATGGACTGAGGCTGGGGTCAAGGCATACAGAAGTGTCAAGGAATTTGGCTACAGTTGTCATATTCTTCTTGTTAAGCCACTCCTGAGGTGTCTTACCTGGGCTGAGGAGATGAAAAACTGGATTGTTGCCCAAAGTGCTCTTTTCAGATGAGATCAAGTTTTGTATTTCATTTGGAAACTAAGGTCCTAGAGTCTGGAGGAAAGCTGGAGAAGCTCATAGCCCAAGTTGCTCTTAGTCCAGTGTTAAGTTTCCACAGTCTGTGATGATTTGGGCTGCAGTGTCATCTGCTTGTGTTGGTCCATTCTGTTTTTTGGAAACCAAAGTCACTGCACCCGTTCACCAAGAAATTTTGGAGCACTTCATGCTTCCTTCTGCTGACCAGCTTTTTGAAGAGGCTGATTTTATTTTCCAGCAGGATTTGGCACCTGCCCACACTGCCAAAAGCACCAAAAGTTGGTTAAATGACCACGGTGTTATTGTGCTTGACTGGCCTGCAAACTTACCAGATCTGAACCCCATGGAGAATCTATGGGCTTTTGTCAAGAGGAAGATGAGAAAGAAGAGACCAAACAATGCAGATGAGCTGAAGGCCACTGTCAAAGAAACCTGGGCTTCCAGACCACCTCAGCAGTGCCACAAATTGATCACCTCCATGCCATGCCGAATTGAGGCAGTAATTACAGCAAAGGAGGCCCTACCAAGTATTGAGAACATGTACAGTAACATTAACATACTTTCCAGAAGGGCAACAGTTCACTAAAAAAATTTTTTATTTTATTTTATTGGTCTTATGAAGTTTTCTAATTTGTTGAGATAGTGATTTGGAGGGTTTTGGTTAAATGTGAGCCAAAATCATAAATTACAATTTGAGTTGAATTACTGAAATAAATGAACTGTTCCAAGACATTCTAATTTATTGAGATGCACCTGTATATCTGCTTTCATATTGTAAGTGTACCACTAGAGGTCACAACAGGATAGTAATACTAACCTAAACATGAAGAGCCCACTAGACTCACAACTGGCTGCCCTGAAATCACTGGGGCTTTTTCAGGGGCTAAACAGTGATTGGTTATTAGTAATTAAACAGATTGTTTATATCTATAATTGTAATTATAATTTGTTTATATATTTGCTTTCAGAGCTCATGTTTTTGGAGACCAGTGCTCTTACAGGGGAGAACGTGGAGGAAGCTTTTGTCCAGTGTGCTCGGAAAATCCTTAACAAGATAGAGTCAGGTACGAAAATACCAGTGCCTTTTACTGTTGCTTATAAGCTTACAAAAACATTTGAATCTAGCTGCTGTGCTTGTCATTTGGTTGTGTAGGAGAGCTGGACCCGGAGCGGATGGGTTCAGGAATCCAGTACGGAGATGCAGCGTTGCGGCAGCTGCGTTCTCCCAGACGAGCTCAAGCAGAGAGCGTGCAGGAGTGTGGCTGTTAACACTGATCCCAGGCAGCTGACCAACCAGGTGAAGGTCCAGAGGGTTTAGTTCCTCTCTCTACTTGCTTTTCAGACCCAAGGTTTTAATATTAGAAACTGTCCTACGAGGTTTCTGTACTTTTTTTTCAACAGTGTGAAGTGCAATCATTTATGTTATGTTTATTAATTGAGTAATTTTCTACTTGTTGCTAATATTTTAACCTTGATATCTTAAAGAGAAAGGTTGATATGAATGTGACAGTTTTAAAAGCATGAGAGTAAGAGAGTGCTGTTCTTCCTCCACTGACATTCTGTACCACTCACAACAGCAGCATCCATTAACAATAGCTGTGCTGCATTCAGATTTCATCAGATACTGTTACATGTACATGTACTACATACTTGTTCAGTATGGTGAAGGTTATTTTCTGTTCAGTCTCCTTCTCATTTCAATAATTGAATCCTTAATCATTGAATAACTGATTTTTTTTGTCTTTAGCTTGCACTTCAATTTTTGCTTACTTTTTCCTATTAAATTTCATACATTGAGTCACTTAAATGTTAGTAATGTAAGAATCTAAGGTGAAATTTAAAAAAGAATACAAAAACATAGGTCTGAAAATATTAAGGTAACATATTTATGTGGTAATTGTTTATAAAAAAAAAAAGAAACATTTTATATAGATTTTTGCAATGAACTAAATGAGATATCACAGAAAATACTTCACACAAACCTTTACTGGTTGTGTTTTTTTGAACGAGGCCCAATTTTTCCAGTAACTTCAAGATTGATTTCAAAGGATCATGTGACACTGAAGACTGGAGCATGATGCTAAAAAAATTAGCTTTGACATCACAGAAATAAAATTAACTTTAAAAGATGTTATATTATATATGCAGCATTGGTGAGTATAAGAGACTTCTTCCAAAAAACATTAAAAAAAATCGTACCAACCCCAAACTTTTGAACAGTGTATACTAATTCAGTTTTTACATTTACGGTTGTATAAAAAAAAACATGTATTCGTAAATGAACCTAGATTATTAAATGCTTTAAAAGTGTGGTTTTAATGTGTTATCTAATGGTAATGAACTGAACTGTATTATAAAGTGATACCAAAATACTTCGTGAGACATCATTTTAGCTTTATTAAAAGGTTTTCCATACATTTTGTCTGAAAATCCGCACCTTTCACCACCGCCTGTAAAAGGATGTTGATAGCTGCCCCACAGCATCTCTGCTGTATTTGGCATGCCCTAGCAGGGAGGAGCTCTCTTCAAGAAGAGGTGCTATTTTTGTCACTGACACCCACCAAACGCTGCTCAAGTTTGCCTCTGCACGCCTTACAAAAGAGTGACAGTGATGCAGCACCAGCACACACACATACAAATGACCAAGTGTTTCACCTTCTCCAGGCTTTGTTGAGGACAAACAAGTCCTTTAAACCCCTTCACCCTCTTATCAGTCAAATGCCACATGAGAAACAGAGTCAGGGGAAAGGATATATTTAACTCCAGATCCTTTCCAGGGTTTCTGAGGGGCCTTATTTGGAATGCGAGCTAGAAATAGCGATCCGAGCTGATTAGGAAGCAACTCCTTCAGTTTGTAGACTAGAAGAAATGGCTCTGAAAAGACTGCCTATGTGATCACCTGCACTTTTTCTGTGTCCTTCAGCCGAGGCAGGTATTGAGAACATGAGGAGGACATCAGTGGGGAGTTTAACGTACGGCTCATCATGGTGGAGTGACTGTTTCCCTCACCTTACTTTTACTCCTGTTCTGACATGCTGGGGGACCCCCTGTGCTCCAGAAGGCTCTGGAGAATGTTTACTGCCCCCCTCGGGCTCAAGCCAAGACATCTGTGGTACCCAAAACCCTGAGGGTAGCTAAAAGACCCGGCCCCTGTCCCTGAGAATACTGCACTGAGTCCCTGTTCTGCCTTTCCCTCTTCCATATGTAGATGTTGTGTAGAGAAGAGTTTCTATTATCACCGTGGAGCATGTTTCATGGTTGCAGTGATATGACATATTCATAAATGATTATATAAAGCATATATATAGCTTGGGCATACTGCCTCCGTGAATCTTATCTATGGAGTTTATCATGCATTATCTTGCTAGCACATTGTTTCCTTTTATTTGATTTTTTTCTTTCCATGTGTATTATGCATTTTTTTGGTTAGTATGAAAGGATGCTATGTTTGTTTAAATTTAAGGGCCAGTGCACCCTTGCCTTCATAACGCACTGGAATACATTGTCAGTATGAACAGCTTCAAAATCAGTGTTACATGCTCTATATTTATTGTAAAGCATTTTTGTGCTACAGTCCCATTTTAAGGTGTCTGTTGGAATGGCACTATTTAAACTGATTTATGATTTAGATTAACTGATTTTTTTGTTTAGTTTTTTGTTTGTTGAGGAAATGTATTTTCTTAATTTCCCTCTACTTGTCCCCTGTACTTACATTCATACATTTTTAAGTGAACATATCTCAAATTTGCTTGCACCGAAAATTAATGATAAATCAATGTGACCCAACTTCATATTGTGTCATTGTCTTTATATGAAGATTTTATGTTTGTGAAAATGTAAAATGGGAAAGTTGCCAGTCATGATTAACATTTGCACTGAATGGTAGTTGGTTCTTCGTTTTTAATTAACCTTGTGTCTTTACATCGACCTACAAAAAAAAAAAAAATGTAGCACTGATGTAAAGAACTAATTCAAAACTTACTTAATCAGATGTACAATTTAGCTGCTGAATGTAAAATCAGTGTTTGTAAAATAAGTGTAATTTGTGTAAAAACTTCCTGAAGAGCTTTCTGTATGGAACAAATTACTTCTATTATTTTTAAATTATAAAAATCATTCCATTAAAGTGAACAAGGGGACTTTGCCAGACATTTAAAGTGCTCCTTGGGTCTGATACATGGATGAGGTCTGGGCAAGCTCACAGAATCCTCATGTCCAGGAACAGCGTGCTGTAATGAGTTGGCAATTTAAAAATCTGCCTTGTATATTGGTGAGAAAAGAGTTTCATATAATACTGCAGAAAGCTTGTGAACAAACTATCCTTACCTACAAACATGAAAACTACTTTTACATCCATAATACACTTATAAAAAAACAACTTTATTTTACTATTATAACATACTATTCTCGTAACAGCAATGTTACGACTGAAAAATTAATACTAGACTGTGTGTTTGTAAAGAAAGTGTTAAAAAGCTATTATCACATTTACATCTCAGTTTCACAGGCAGTAATATAAACTCTTAAACTTTAATACCCTTCAAAACTGCTTCCATAGCAGACAGTGGAATGGATATTAATCATATAAATCTAGCTCATAAACATGGCTTCATTTTTTTTACCCTAACACCAACACTATTCACATAGTACATGCCATAAATCACTATTTAGATATGACATTGGAAAAAACATACCCTTTACATTTGTTCATACAACACATTTGTTGAAATTAGTTCAATACCATTATATAAACGGTGTACAAATATCCCAATTTCATTTCTTAATAAATTACATAAAATACAAGAAATACCTGAGTGCTACTAAAAACCAAATAGCATCTAATTGAAAGTTATGCTTGATGGACAGCTAAAATTAATTTTGCTGTGTATGATCTCATTCAAACTTGATTTTGCAGTGTACGTTTCATGCTTCAGATACCAGTGACTTTTTGATATTACTGTTTTGATACAATAAATACAACATGGAATGCACATTCAGTGTGAATACACAAGTAAAATATAATACATCTCTTATAAAAGAAAGCAGATATTAATATAATGGATCGATTGCCAATTTGAGACTATCACACATTACAAAGATTCACATTGGCGCAAAAGATTTCTGTAAAAAACTGATTTCTTTATATTAAACCTAACTTCTAACACAATGTAGATAATACACAACGTTAAAATAAATAGAATTATGTGTCTATAATTGTCTGAAAACATTAAGTAGTTGGCTAAGAGTGCAAAGAGACACTGGTAAATCGCATGGCCTGTAAATCTACACAGCTCACACATATCATGCAACAATGCAAGTGTTTAACAATTTGCCCTGTAGCATCAAATGATTGTGTTTTCATGTTTGATATGTACCAGTAAATACAACATATCCATGGTGTAAATAAACCCCTAAGAAAACTTGAGTTATAATTTATTGTGGCCCATTCTGGAAGACGGGAAGTGAGCTGGACAGATGCGCCAGTCATCATGTGCAGTATTTTGGCTCGATTGGTCTGAGAGGTTTAGACAGACGCTGACATTTTCAAAGGATTTCAGAAAGCAATACTACCGTGAACGAGCTGAAAAGCAGCGCATGTACTCTGTCATCCAGGGGTTGAAATCCGGGACAATCTTATTTCTGTTATTTTCGACGTCAGCAGATCTGGCTCTTTGTTTGTCAGATCTCTTTATCTGTTTTTCCACCTCTCGTCGTGTTCTTGCTCGCATCGCTGACTCATGGATCTAGACCAGAAGAAACACTGCCTGAAGTATGCATGAATAACGATAAGCAAATGAGTACTTAAAGGAATATTTTACACAAAAATAATAATTCTGTCATCGTTTACTTACAAAACATGATGGACGAATTTGACTTTCAAAGATTTTTAAAATGAATATAATCATATAATGACAGAATTTTATTTTCATTTTTGGGTGAATTATCCCTTTAAAGGAACACTACACTTAAAAAATAAATAAAAAAATAGGCCCATTTTCCAACTCCCATAGCTTTAGCTTAGAAAAAAGCCCTGAAAATAGTCCCCAGCAACTCTGCTATTATCAGACTATTTTCAGGCGCTGTGTAATATCACTGTAATACTGCACCTGTGATAAAACAGCAAAGTTCCTTTATCATTACTCCAGAATGAGAGTATATTTCCTAGCCATATTGGTTCCTAGTTCCTAGTCTATTTTCTAAAAAGAAGTGACGTGTTCCTTTAAAATCCCAATGATGAAAACTAAGTAAATGTTCATATCTATCTAAATGAACTATTTATGTTAACCAAATTGTAATAGTTTTAAGTATATTACTATTTTTTTACTGGTCAGATATGATATACTTCCTGAAAGGATCCTCACCTCTGCAGTTGATGCTGCTGGACCAACATTATGGGTTTTCTTGGAAGCCATATCTGTCTGTCTCTCCCCCCCACCATACAGGGCAAAAGGGTGACGATTTTCTTTTTCAGGGTCTTTGGTTGCATGAGGCTTGACCTTCGATCTTGTAAACTTGTGTGAGGAGAGGCGTTTGCTCTTTGGTGAGTTCAGGATATGTGTATCAGTTTCTGGATTGAGAGCAGGAGAGCTTTCTCTGGCTCTCTCCTCCTCTTGATGACTCTGCTCAGCAACTCTGGCAACTAGCTCTGTTGATGAAAGAGAGATCTGCATGGAATCTGATATTTTGAAAAGTGTTTTAATAAAGTAGTTTTCATTAAGTAAGTACCACAGTTTATTGTCTTATGCTTTACCATTTAGTTTTCCATTGCGTTTTGCACATTATTTAGCAAATTATGCTAAATTGTGCCAATTAACATATTTAAGTAACAAGGTAAAGTGATCAGATTCTGTAATATAAATTAGGTTTAGAGTGGGCTGAAAATTATCATTTTTAGCATTTAACTTAAGTGTTAATGATACTACAGCTGTAAAATCAATAAAAAGTATAAATCATATTTTTGTTATCACAAATATTAAATGTTAAAGGAAAATTAGAAATTCACAAAGATTTTTTTTTAAATGTCAGTGCAAATGAATAGAATTTTTTCTATTTTATATTATCAGGTTTTCATTTTAGTTTAAATTGAAGTAATTTTATGTACTTTTGTGACTTATATATATAGCTTTCATTTTAGTTTCAGTATTTTAATTACTGAAATCAATAACTTTTTCAGTTCCTGGGGCAATTTTCATTCAGGGTTTAAAATTTAAATCAAGATTTAAAATTTAAACAAAAAAAATATATATATATTTCTAATTCTAAATGTCTATTTTCTAATACTTTTATCGTTTATTAAGATTTATTTCAACCAAGGAAAACTTTCTTTTTATTTTTTTTTAAAGATTTAGTTAACAACAGCATCAATAGAACACAAACTATTTTATAAAAGATAGGAATAATTTAAAAGATTAAAATAATAGATGACAGCCTGTAGCTCGGATCTTACTGGTGTTTGCTGCGCCTCTGTCCAGATCTTCTTCTGCCGGTGGTTCTGGTGTCACACAAGCAGATCGTTCTGCTTTCTCATCATGGATCCTCTCAGGTTCAACTTTATTCCGACTTAGAGGAGTAGATGTACCACTGGAGCCTGTCTCGCTCCCCCATTCTCCCCAGAACCAGGGCTTGTGCGCTTGCTCCAACAGCCGTCTTGACAGTCTGTACTTCAGCAAATCCTCATAACACTTTGCGTAAGTGTCCCATCTCGGATCTTTAAATTTCTTCATGTATTCTGACCTAATTCGCTTCGTCACCATATTTCACTATTGTTCGACTGCAGAAAAAAAAAGAAATTGTACATCATACAGAGAATTAGTAGTCTACTGAAACTGAATTATGCATTTGTAAGCCCACTCTCTCTTGAATCCGCCCACCTCTCGCGCCAGACATTTAAACCAAATCACTATGGCAACAGAATTCTAATAGGCAAGTGAAAGCCAATCGCTGGCCAGCTGTGAATGGCACTCCTTAGACACGCCCCCTTCACATACACACCTACTTAAACTATGGCGTCATCTCAGAGATCTTCGAACCTCTTAACGTATTTATTTGTATATTAGGGTTTATAAGGTGACGCTAAACGTGAATGATATCAAGCACCGAACGAAATCAAACAGCGCGCGGTACAGTAGTTTAACGTTACACATATGTTAAAGCTACATTCTTACGTCGACTAGTGTTTAAAGCGATTGTTGATGTGACAGCAGTGAGCGGAGGAGAGTTAAGTATTGATCGACGCATAAACACCTGTCGACACTAATCTGAGCCGTTTTTGATCATGTTTACTTACCGTTTTGTTTTAGAGAAGGACGAGGGAAACAGATGGCGCTTGTTGTCTTGCAGACGTCAAGCTTGCGGTTGTAGCTCCGCCCAGCGGCGAAGACAAGACGCTGCAAATCACGAGAACACAGCAACAGGTGTTGTTGTCTACGGTTAAAGCTTGACCTCCCAAAGAGGTCGAATAAGAAGTTTGAGGGCTTAAACGTCTTTTTTAATTATACATATAACTATTTATATCTTTTGAAAAGCGTTTCGAACGGTCAAAAACGCTACATGCGCTAAATACATTTGAGAACCTCACCATAGCAACACAGCTATCTGCCTGCCTGTCTGTCTGTCTGTCTGTCTGTCTGTCTGTCTTTATGGTGCTTTTGCAGTATTGCTTATTAGCAAATTCACATGGCTAAACCAGATCAGCACAAAACTCAAGTTATTTCTTACAGTCACCTTTGACCTCAAATAATTTAAACATGCTTATTTTAGTTTGTTCAAATTCTTAAATTAATTCTGTCAGTGCTTGAAAATTTTAATAAAAAAAAAAAATTCTAAAAAGGGTTTTAGGATGT
>NW_020527638.1:0-33061 GCF_003368295.1 Carassius auratus | reverse complement strand
TCAGTGCGCACCATTTTTTATCAGTGGATGAAATACAGCCTATAGTGCCGACCTGAAAAGCATTTGTATTTTATACATAAGAAGCATACCTATTTTATACAAACATTTATGAACTACAGCAAAATATTAGTTTATATATATATTATTGATAGGTCGATTCTGAACGACTGAACGCAAGAAGAAGAGGAGTTTCTGCAACGATCGTGTAGTTACCAATCAGAATCAGAATCTCTTTTAACAGGTCACCTTTTGAAAAACTAAAAAGTAGCCTAATTAAAAGCAGCTACCTATTTATCCTCTAAAGGGCTGTTTAGTGGGAGCCATCACTCTCGGATGTGTCTGCATCCGCTATAGGTAAAACAATTTAGGTTACCTGCGCACCATTTCTTACCTTATAATCACATACATGACGAGGACGTTGCCCACCAGTCCCATCACACAAACGATAGAGTATAAGGCAGTGATTATGATGGCCACTATCACAGGATTGAGCTTTTGTCCAGCTCAGCCGTCCTCTCACATCTGGAGCTGTTCATGCTCACGAGACTTGAGCTGTTGCTGAAGTTTCGGCAGAATACGCTGCTATTCGACATCACTGGGTTAGAAAGCGCGTAAAGTAAGTCCGAGATGTTTCCACTCGTCTCCATGGCAAGTGCTGCAAGGCTGAAATTCGCTCGAGTTTATCAATCACGTTCTGTGATATCGATACCTGTCCGACTTCAGAGTGTTCTGAACCCCACCGTTCTGCCTTCAGACGGTCTGCGGCTCTTGCAAGTATAGATGTCTCTTTTGTTTATGAATCTGTCCCAGCTGTTTCTACATTACCCTCGTGAAATTGTATCGAGCGTCTGTCATAGCGCGTATTCGCATTTTATTCATCGAAATGACGTCACATATATATGCACATGACTAGAGGCTTATACAGCAGTCGCTGATTGCTTTCCAGTTCTTCACTTTCTCATCAGTGAAGCTGTATGAATTTACAATCACTCTCCTGCATGTCCAGCTGAGTTTATGGATTAATGCTATATTGACAGAATGCGAATTAGTTGACTCCCCAATTTAGGATTTAAATCCGCAAGAGCAAGTCAATGCAAAAGGCCTGGGTCCTGAAAGTAGCCTGCATACCAATTATTATTATTTTTTGTACATATATAGCTAAATATGTTACTTTAGACAACATCAAATATTAGAATACAGGTTTAATCATATAGTGCATATACTTTCACCTGTCTATACATAAATAGTTAAGTTAAATAGTTTATTACTATTTATCACTTCATTATATATTTATTTGTATTAATATGTCACAAAACTTGACAGCCCACATTAGTCTCCTCAAACCATGCATACCACATTTTACACTAGATAAATCTGAATTAATAGATGTTACTGACTTGTTTTTGTTATACACTCAAAAAAAATAAAAAAAAATAAGAATGATCACTGGGGGAGTACCTTTTTTAAAGGTACAAATTTGTACCAATTTGGTACTAATATGTAGCCTATACGTTAAAGCTACCAGTATGCACCCTTTAGGGTTAAATAAGATACAAGCGAGTACCTTTTGAAAAGGTACCGCTCTTACGACAACTTTTGTATCTTTTTCTCTGAGAGTATATAAATGAGTAAATATTGACATATAAAAATATATTAATCTAGGTCAGCTGCATGCAGATAATTAGACTTAACTGTTGCAATAAATGTCAGATTTAGATTGGCCACATTTGGTGTAAAATAACTGGGCTGATATATGTCTATATCTGTATCTTTGTAGCTAGTGAGTGCGCTGTCTGTGATTGCTTGTGACTTTCATCATTTCTTCTCATTTCCTTCACAGCTAAATGAGTTCATTTTTCACTTTAAGACTTCAGCTAAATAATAAAAAAAATGATCAATAGTTAATTTATTTTAATGAGACAAAATACATTAATAGAACTTGTTGATGTTTCAAAATCAATACATATATATATATAGAGACACAGCTGCAAATTAGAATGTCATGGAAAAAAATATTTATTTCGTAATTCAACTCAAATTGTAAAACTCATGTATTGAATAAATTCAATGCACACTGACTGAAGTAGTTCACGAATAATGTATGCATGTATGTAATGCAGGACCTTTGGATTTTACATATAAAACAATGGTCTCCATGACTGCCACCTGACTCTTCTTTGAACTTAACATTAAAGTTTTTTAATGATGTATATGGGCTTAAAGGTAGAGCAGTTTTACTGATGGTCTTTAATGATTGTAATGATTTGTAACAGGCCACTGAATCCAGAGAAAGGTACAGAGCAAAAAAGGACTCTGAGCACTCCGTTATCATGTAATTCTGTTATTAGCATCAGATGTCAGATGTTAGCTGCAAACTAATCAAATAGTAATCGATTTTAATTATGCTAATATACATTTGTGAAATCACTTTCCTTTGAAAATGTTAAATGAAAGTAATTCTATTCTGAGGACATGTTGCATGAGCATTGCCCAGCATTACTTGAACGTAATTTCAAGTATGATCCATCATGCAGAATCCAATGTGCATAAAGGTGCAAAATAGAGATGTGACATAAATTACAGGAATCAAATTATCTTCTGGCTCCTGGGCTGCTGAAACAGTACTTGCACAAATTATATTTAACAGAAGTGCACGCTGTTCAGATAAAATCATTTCTGCATACCTTTGAGGAGTGCCTGTGATTCGAATTTACTGCAGACAGATCTTTTTCAGTCATTTTCATTTTGGGGGTAAGCTGTTCCTTTATGTTTAAAGATCACAATGGATGGTCCAATAGCTGTAATTAGAGCTGAACACCATGTTTCTTTAAAGAAGCGACTGTAGTTTATATAAAGGAGCTAACTGACCTCCACTCTTTCTCACTCAAAAGCTCTAACCTTTTTCACAGCAAGACTGTCTTTTTACAGAACACAGGATTTAGTGGCTCCTAAACCCTCCAATTCTTGGAGTAAAAAACACTCTCATAGTATAAATGGTGGCTTGATTTATCTCTCAAGAACAAATTTAATTGTATAAATTAAGTTTAATATAAATGATGATGTTAATGAGTCAAACAATTTACAATCTATAATTTACAAGGGTGACACACTGGCAAAGATTTATTATTGCTTCCCTTTAAATATACTGCCTTTTTGAGTAAAATATTGAGCACCATGATTCCTGATCTTTTAGCCAATATACACAGGCAGTGGTGCATTAAAATCTAAAATATTAAATATGCTGAACTGACATCTCATTTTAGACCTTTCATGTAATTTAGAACTGGCAGGCCTGCTTCCAGCTACAGCAAATCAAACCTATTCAAACTGAATTAGAAGCTTTGCATTGTTACTTTGCATTGTTAGTGAAATTATAATAATTAATGATGACTTACATAAAAGTATATTTATTTACCAGTATACCAGATGTCTTTACTTTGTGTGTGTGTTTGTGTGTGTGTATATATATATATATGTACTATGCAGTGTTGGGCAAGTTACTTTTAAATTATAATTAGTTACAGTTACTAGTTACTTCTTCCAAAAAGTAACTAAATTAGTAACTCAGTTACAAATTTTAAAAGTAACTAGTTACTTAAGAAAGTAACTATTGCGTTACTTTCAAGTAAAATTAAATTTTAAATGCTCAAATGTGACCCCACCTCTACCCCTCTTTAAAGGAACTTAAAATACATGTGCATGTTCAATTATTTATGATAAATCTGAATATTATAATGAAATGGACACTTAATACAATACATTATTGACAGAAACATGAAACATTGTACACACATCTAAAAAAAAAGTGAGACTAGCCTCCAATCAAATGGCATGTATGTTGATATTATGTTTATATAGTGGATCAATGCAAATAACACGATAGATTTTTGGGAACTTTTGATATTTCCTTTTATTGTTTCTTTAATTTCTTGAAGGAAAAAGTAATGTATATACTTCCATTTAGAGAAGGCTACTTTTGGATTATTTGGGCTCGTTGCCATACCTGTCTCTCGTTGACTGACTGGCTTGTGTTGTTCGTTGTGTGTCCTGTCCTGTCCGACTATGCGTTATGATGGGTTGTTCGCAATTCATGAGCGTTAAGGCTGGTTCACACGGCAGGATAATTGGGCCGATTTTAGCCCCGATTCAGCCCTTCCGACAATTTTAGGATGCTCCGATTATCGTAAAATAATCTGATCAAATATTCCTGCCGTGTGTGGTGTGTTAAGACTAATCTCCTCTGCTCGGAAGAATGTCGGGACCGCTCCGATCTCAAATCGGGGATATCCAACATGTTGGATTTATTTTGCCCGATTTCTTCTCGTGTGTGGTGTCCCCCGAGGACAAACAATCACGCAGCCTGTGGACTGTGGCGTGTAGCCAATCAGAAAGCGAGGTGACGAGGCAGTGATAGTACCGGGAAACAAAATCAAAACAGCCGCCGTATATAATATAACAAATACAAATAAAGTCGATGGGCATAACTACATCCACAACTGCAGTCCACCAGAGTACATGGAAACTAATATATGAACGTTTATTTCAACGGTTATTAATCTGTGTAGTACGTAACAACATTTCTATGAGATAAAACAACAACTTATCTCCATATCATGATATAGCAAGTATAGTCCATGCTCGCGTCGTCTCCACCTCTTTGACCATCGCCTTTTCTATGGCCACTGCATCCTCTTTGTCCGCCATGATTGTTTACTCTAAAGTCACGTTTGATCTCGAGGGATTTTGCGAGATTTCCCGTCTGACCTGGGAATGCTCGGGAGTCAAATCGGTTCGTGAGTGATGTGTTGATATTGCCGTGTGGCTGCACACCACACACGGAGCGACCAAAACTGTTAGACCCGTGATTTTTTATCGCCGTGTGTGGGGTCTCTCAGGTTTGGAAAATCTGCCGACAATTTTAAAATCGTCCCGTGTGAACCAGGCCTTAGTGATGATGGATCGACTCGTTCGCGAATGAGCTTTTGATGAGTCGTTCGCGATTCGCGAATGAGCCGACTCTAAGAGCCGGCTCTTTTAGTTGAACTTCGGGAGCTGGCTCGCATATCTGAAGAGCCAACTCTATTTTTTTTTTTTTTTTTTTTCAAATTTAGCCTATAGAAATTAAATAGTTATGTAATAAAAATTGAAATATTATAGTCAAAGTCATTTAAAGAGCCGTTTGTGAGCCAAAGAGCCGGCTCTTTTCAGTGAGCTGAGTTAAAAGAGCCGAATTCCCATCACTATTATGCGTGCTTTCGAACACCCGCCCAACTCTACCTCTGATTGGCTTACAATGAAATTTTACTCTACCTCAGCCAATCGTCAGCATTTATGCGCTTGTCTTGTGCTCTGCCCACTTACCAAGGAAGAACAGTAAAAAAAAGTATTTGCCTCTCGCTCAGAGATCTAGTTGGTATGATGAAAAAAAAAAAAAACAGCTTCATCATCAGTTATAGTAACGCGCCGCATTTTTTGGCAGTAACGGTAACGGCGTTATTAAGATGAGAAGAGTAATCAATTAGATTACTCGTTACTGGAAAAAGTAATGCCGTTAGTAACGCCGTTATTTATAACGCCGTTATTCCCATCACTGGTACTATGCAAAGTATTGCTGTTGAAAAAGGCACAAATGCATTAGGCTAACACTTGAATATGAAAAAAGTTTACGATACTGTCCAAACTTTTCAGTTTATGTGTCAAATTGCTCTCAAATTACATTTGTTAAATAGCCAGATGCTCAATCAGATCTAACAAATCACAAATGATAAAACTGGCACCATTCTGCTGCTGCTTTGGCGTGTAGAGAAAAATGCCAATGCTCTGAATGTTCGGCTGTCATGAGTGGCAGAACAGTATCTCTGTTGCCATGGAGATGAGAACATCCAAGGTGCACCAAAGCAAAGCTTAAAATCCTGTAAATTAGAGACAATTTGTTTAAATGTCCATAAAACAAGGGGAAATACATTACCTGGCAAGCTTTCAAAGCCATTTTTCTCTCAAGGATTGTATAACTTTGGTTATGAAAGGCATTATGAACTACATCACGAGGAATGCCCTTATTGACCCCACAAAACGTGGGGTTTATTATCCTTAAATTTCAGTCACATGCCAAAAAAACAAAAACAAAAAACCTTATTCTATTATTAAATAGTATAATAGCACAACTCATTCAAAAGTAAAATACAGTAGCCCTAACATTTTCTATAATAATGTAATAGTAATAATCACAGGTCATTTGTTTCATTATTTATGTTGGGTTTCCTTGTTACGTTTAATATAATGTGATCAGGTTTTTAATAACTAAATAATGTTCAAGGCATAATCTTATTTATTCAGCTCTGGGAATAAATAAGAGAAAAGGAAGCCATTCCTAATTCTTCCTGAAGTCAAAGAAATGCCATACGGAAATTGGGTTTTAGACACACTATTGCTGATCAAACAAAGCCATACTTATCTACATGCATAAAATAAAGGCGAAATGTAGAACATACATGGAATGTAAAACTAGACTGTAATTAGTCCTTTCTCTGTTAACAGGCTAACTGAGTACATGCCTGTTATTCAAAGTAAATTAAGATGAACTATAACACTTTACCTGCGTACATTTATGTCATGTTCATTTTATTGAAAGCATTTATTATGTTAAAATGCTTTTTTTGCGGCTTGTGGCCTAAAGCCTCTGGCCTGGAGGACAACTTCATAGCTAATTTGAGTTTAATGTTATTACACATTCGGTAGTAAATTAAATACTAATGGAATGGCTCTTTTGATGAGAAAACTATTTACCTCATACTTCAGCAATGAGACAATCTTAAGTGTCTCTCAGAAAGGCAGCCCTGATGCACTTTAATCATTATCCTGGGGGTCGTTTCCATAGAGGCCCGTCTTATCAACTCTTCCAGCAAACATGCTGTTGAACATGAGGAGGACTGTTGAAGAAGGTACGGTAATCATCCAATTAATGAAGATACAGCCTGGCTTTTTAGATGTGTGTTTTTATAACTATTAAGGTAAGATTGAGTAAAATGCACCCTTTTGGCAAGATCATAAATGGCACAAAATCTCATCCCATCACATTTAATGAATGGCTATGCTCTTCTTAATATTGTCATTTTATCTGACTTTCATCATTTGTGAGATTTGCCCAAACTCTTTTGAGGATAATTGATCTCATTTTGAGTATTATGTTGAATTTTAAAAGTTTGATTAAAAGAGTGATTGGGATTAACTGCAAGGTGGGGAAAGGCAACTATTTATATTCATTTTTCCTGTCAATAACACATTGGCTGATCTTATGGAAATGTAGGCTACTGTATTTCAGCCATGGGTTAAAAAAAGTATTGCAAATTTTTGTCTCAATGGTCTTTGCTTACAAAACATATTTTTTTCCTCCTGACCCTAAACATAGATTTGGATCTATCTGGCTTTTTCACCTTTTTATTTCAGTCTCTTTGAGAAAAGACAGACTTCCTTATCCGAGCTGCACTGGTTGTGTGCTTACATACGAGTCACTGCTTGTGCTCGTCTTTTTGACGTTTTTCTACACAAAGAACTGTCCCAGAATAAATGTGTTATGAAAGCACTCAAGCATGGAATTTGAATGTATTTATTTTTTTAATAACTTCAGTGTAGATGTAAACTTAGTCTTATTAATGATATGCAACATGTACACAGTGATGCTTTAGCTCTAGTTTAAAAATCACAACCACTAAACACAGCAAGTACAGTATGTAACTATGACAAGAGGTGGAATAATACACTTTTATACGGATGAAAACCTAAATGTAATTTTTGTCTTGTCTCTTGCTGTTTTATTAGTGAAATACTAGATCATTTCAGAGGGAGGTCAATTTATTCATATTTTGAAGTGTGTTAATGTATCAATTTCACATATTCGGCTGCCTGCGGTTTCTTCACCTTGTTTCACTATTTTTCCCTAAGGGAATATATCTCCAGAGAAGAATTTGAGCTTATGGAACAGAGAGGAGGCTTGTAAAGGCAGGCCAGTAAATGCTGAAAAACAACAACAACAACAACAAAATCATCTTGATATTTCTATCACAACTTTTGAGACCCCCGTCCAGACTCAATCTGAATTCCTTCAAGATTCACATAAACAAGAGGCTAACAAGTGTTGTTACTCATCAAAGTCTGTGAAAAGACACTACTCTATCATTATCACAGACAATATTAGATCTCTTGAGTCCAGCTGATTTTATAGCAGAGCATGCTGGATTGAATGTCAAAAAAAACTAAAAGGGGGATGTCTGATGTTTTATGTAAACTGCAGGATACTGTCTGCTGCTGCTTTGATAAATGCCATGTCAGGGGATTGTGAACAAACGTATTTGTGCTTGTAATTATGCTTGCCAATGAAACCTTTTGTGCAAACATTTAGGATTAGTCATGAAGTTGACAAATGTGACCGTGAAAAGCCTCCATGCTGTGCTTTTATCTTCTTTAATGTCCATCAGATGGCACCCATCAGGTGGAAAGGTTCCACTTCATGTAAGTCTGTCCGTGTCAGCTTTTAATTGTTGACAGAGACCTTGTTTGCCATTGCTGTCAGTACTGCTCAGTTTCACGAGGAAGAAGTCAGGTCAAGTCACTTTCATTTTGTATAGCACTATGCAATTTAGATACAATTAGGAAGAAGCTTAATAGGATTAAACAGGAAAGTAACTGAATCAGTGATGCAAACTTCAAAAACGAGACAAGTCCAAAAGTATTACCATGTTTTTTTAGTGTTTTTATTCAAGAACAATTACAAGAAACTTATATTCTTTTCGTGGAAAAATAAACTTGATTCAAATGTTTATATGCAAAATAAAAATTGAATATAGATTTCTGACCTTTGCTTTGGTGGAAGAGATTTTTGATCACAGCTGTGGGTTACATTGTTAATGCTATAGACAGCGACAAGTAACTGTCTTTATGATTGAGTCATTCATTCAACCGATTTGTTGATCCACTGAGTCATTCAGACACAATCTTTACAAGTGAATTATTGATTCATTCACTTAACTGATTTGTTCAAAAAACTGATTAACTCAGGAACTAAACAATCACTGATTCATTAGTATGGTAAACAAACACTGCTGCCTGGATGTTGTGTAAAGACACGTAATGTCTGCTCCTGCTTCGTTCAGGAATTGTTTCGATGTCACAATGGAAATAGACAAAGTAACTGCAAATGTGTCTAAAAGTGAAGTCACTTAAATGTCTTGCTAGTTAAACTGTTAAATCTTGTAATCGTGACCAAAGCGGCTGCTATTTTGGAACAACAGCAGTCTGGCAGGCCTGAAATTGCTTCTGGATCAAAATGATAAAGGTTTGAGCACCTTGCCATCTCTGTATAATATTTGAGTGTTTATATTTTTAAGGATTCAAACGGCAGATGTTATCTGCACATTGTGTAAACTGTCCTTCAACAGTACCTTGACATTACAGTTAAGTCATTTAATGACTATCCTTTCACAATGCACTTAATTGATTGAATAAGAAAACCGTAGCACCTATTCTTGTTATTATTCTTTATAACTGATTCAGATTGTTGGTAGCTTATTATTTTATGTTTGAGCTTCAACAATGAACAATCTCCTCACATTTGATCTGCTTTATGAAGCCACTGCAGAATATCTCTCAGCAGAATGAACCTCTGAATGTCCATGTCATCATCATGATTTAGTGGATTGTATTGTTCAAGCCAATGCCAAATCTTTATCCTGTTTGGATAAATGCTTAGCTTTGATTGTAGGCCTGTGTTGTGGATGATAAAGGCATATAAGGCTTTATTTCTAAAGTGATCATTGGAGTGTCTATCCATTGAAAATGATATTTTTGGGGTGAGCTGATCAAAAACAGTTTTGTTGTCCATTATACTTTTCTGAGACTATGTATTGACATTACAAAACAATAAAAGTTTGAATACAGATTCTTTTTTCAGAATATTGTTTTTGTTTTTACTGCCATTAGAGTATTTTGTTATCTAAGTCTGCAGAGTGCATCTAACACATCTGGTATGGCACATTTGTACAACCACAAATTTGATTGAAATTGTTTGCTCTTAGAAAGGCTTGGAAAGGGAAAGGATGATTGTTGGGAGGGGGGCTGATGACAGCTGTTTGGAGTGGAGTTGAGGCTTCCTGATTTCTTACAGCATAAATGCTTCTTCATTTTCCATTGGCTCAATTCCAGATGGATTTGTCTTGACTGAAACTTTGCTGCTTTTCCTCACCCTTCTCTTAAATGTTGTGAGCAAGAGCGTATTTATTGGAGAATAGAGAGACAGTGATTGGTTGCTGCAGAGGCTGTGCTCTGCAGCACAAAAAGTCACACGCAACTCAGACAGCTCTGTCTGTTAGTGCTTTGGCTGAGAGAATGATCAGATATACTATGTACTGTGGTCAAGCATGAATTCAGTAAGTGGGCAGTGCATTCCCAGCTGTGGAAGTTCAATAATACAGTCTTTGGGTTTCATCTAGATACCTGTTCATGTTCATTAGCTTTGAAAGTGGAAATAATGTTGTAGCATTTACATTAAGTAAATGTTCAGATTTTGATTGAAGATTTAAAGATTTAACAATTTTTTTTTAAACAGATTAACTGTTTACATCAAGACTAGCAATGTGCGCTAGTAAAGTAAATAAAGTCAGTTTAGATTTCATGCGGACTTTGAGGATTTTCAGATGTTCAAAACAAAGTTGTTATAAAAGAAAAATGTTTTAGATTCTGAAAGTTTACTTTATATATTATTATAAATGTACTGTATAATTTGTACATTTGTGAGCTCTGTGTATAGATGGTCAGATATTCTTGTTTCAACTGAATTTCAAGATCATTCTTAAAGAAAAAGAGATCCATCCCAAATAAATTCATGTTTGTTCAAAACCCCTCAAATAACCCATTTTTTTATTTTAACACCATAATAATGTTCTAAATAATGGTATAAATTAACATTTATTTAAAACATGAAAATAAACCCCTAAATTTAGAATGTTTTCATTTTTGTTTTACATGTAGTTAGACTCTACTACCTTTATTTATGATATCTGGATTATTTTATTCTGCTCAATTGCAACTTTATTTTTGTATAATGATAACTGCTGAACTCCAGAATTGAAACAGAGTTTCAGACAACTGCCATATAAGCAGCATACATAAAAATAAACAAAAAACTACTAAGTGCACAGCTCTGATCATGCTGTTACTGACTCACTGCAAGTTGGAGTACTGTGTAGACCATAGTAATGATATCTAAGTGGATATCTCACTTTTGTGTCCAGGCATTAGTCATCTATAATGGTGATCCTAAACTGGCATTCTGCTAATATAATTTATGAAGAACAAAATAGAAGACAAGCTGCTTAATACTCTACAACTTATTTTTATATAAAACTGTTCATATACAGGTGGAAATACTGCTATTATTAACTCAATTTTTAGTAGAGCTCAAACAATTCTTATACATTTTTACAGTCTTTTGCGTTCTGATATACTTGCAGTAGTTGCTTGTTCAAACACAGAATGAATTCTAAACATGAAGTCCAAATATTTGGCTAGAAAAGCAATTATAGTGGCTTCAGGGAAGAAAAAAAGGATTATAGAATATCAAACAAGCCATTCACTTCAAAAAGAAGAGCAGCGCCCAAGGCAGAGACTGTTATTATATATATATATATATATATATATATATATATATATATATATATATATATATATATATATATATATATATATATATATATATATATATATATATATATATATATATATATATATATTTGACCTCTGGAAATATATGAAAGAGCTCAACAGACCAAGCTCCAAAAAGACAGTAGAAAACAACTGTGCACACTGAACATTCGGCTTAGCAGTGAAGTTGTGTACACAGCTAAGAAGCTAATTACAATTTATTATTTGTTTGGTTCACATTGCAATTAGTAGTTTTATATAATAAAGTCATAACACATCCCCTAAGGCACTAAAATATTATGCCAAATATAGTTTCTGAGCCCTCTAATGAAAGCACACCAATTCTACAGTTTTAGTTTGTTTTTAAATAAAATTAATTACATATTTATTTATTTATTGGGCTAGTGTTATTGAAAGTATTTAGATGCATTGATTGGACAGAAACTAACTGGAAAGGCAAGAGGCAAGAGGATGAAACTAAAAGGCTTGTCACTTTATTCTAACAGCCTCCAGTTTAATTGAATTTCAGAACATGCTGCTAATGGGATCCTTTAGTCTAGTGCACTCAGAATGGCAGATTTAGAGAAATTAGGAATTATACTGTCAGGAAATAAGAGTTTTGCATGGCCACTAATGGATAATCTGCATATGTATTTATACTGTATATATGTCTGCATTACGCTTACTCTCTATACTTGCTACAACACTTATGCACATGTGAAACAGAAGTTCTATGTGGTACATAAATATAAATCGAATTAAGTTTAAGAGAATAAGATTTCCCCAAAAAACGAATCATTATAAACATGCCACAGTGTTTTCTGTATCATACAGTTGACAGCACTCTGACTCTCCCACAAGGGGGAGACTGTCAAGATTGTCATCACAAACCCTGGGCCGAGTCCACAGAATGCATGCTGGTAGAGAAAAGGTTTTGACCCAGAAACACACTTAAAGTTTGAACATTTTTTAAAGACTGCTTTGTTGTGATGTACTGTAATTGTTATGTTGGAGATTCATGCAAACTAAAAGGTTAAGTAAAAGTTTAATGTTTTACAAATGCAAATGTCTTTTACAGGGCTCCATTAATTAATATGTTTTTTTTAATATTTTTTTTTAGGACAGCTGAGTGGGATCCAATAAGGGTGAGATCCTGTAGTCACTTCAGTGATACTTGGAGAATCTGATTTGTTTAATCAATATGCTTCCATGCTTGTGTAAGTAGGCTATATAAAGTTTCAGTAAAAAGAGCAAAATAAGTGTGCACCAAAAATTCATTATTATGTTACTGGGTCTCTTTTCTGCACTAAAGTTTTTTGGACCATATGTTGCTGCAAAAGTCTTGCTTTAATATTCAGGCTACCCTACTGATTGATAATCATCAAAGAAAAAAGAGTTACATATCAAACATTTTGTGTGACCTAGCTTCAGCACACATAGTTAGCCATGTGTCTAATAAGTTTTCTCTCAGCTCTTCAATTATTTAAGATTGCCAGGGCTTTGATTGCAAGTTCATTTATAGGTTGGCTCCCAGAGGCACAGAGGTGTGAGATGAATCATATCACCGGCTCCAGGCAGACAGCAGCTCCCTCAGGGTCTCCTGTCCAACCTCTGGGACCCTGATAGTGCTTGAGTGGATCCTACCAACTCGAAAGGATACTGTATACTGCATTTGTTTCAAGTTCACCCATATGCAATACTGTGATTGCGTCTTTTCTCTTTATGCATATACGATTCAGGCATGTTTTTATGTTTGGATGGAGATGAGGCAATGCCATTGACAGGAATGTTACCCCAAGAGAAATCTTGCAAAGATTTCCAGAAATGTTTAATCTTAAATTAGACTTAGACATTTTGATGTTGTTGGATGATTGAGAATGGAAACTCATCTCGGATTGGTTTAGAGTTCTAGGGGATGGAAGTCATTTCCTGGAAAGAGGAGCAGAAATGAGAGTCTTTCTGTGAACTCTAAAGTACTGTTTGATATAAACAGGAATCCATTTAAAAAAAAGTCCCTATTCATAAATACTGTACGAGCAGAACTTATTTCTGTGTAAGCTGTACACACAACAATGTGTATATAATTGTTCAATTAAACTGAGTGTGAAAAGTGCTGAATGATTGGATTTACATACAGTTTACATTGAAATTCATTCTACTGAATTCATTCATTCTACCCCAAGTGTATAATATTTCATAGAGCAGGTACCATCTTTTCTGGAATACTTGTTTTTTTTTTTATCTGTTTTATTAATTGTTGTAAAGCTGAGAATGGTTTTAAAAAGTCTTCCTTAGAAGTATTGAGTTGAAGATGTATTAACTTATCATCAATAAATTCATTTCTTGTTATTATAATCATGTTTATCATTTCATTGAAGTCATCAAGGCATGCTTCAGTGGACTGATGTCGTTTCCAGTAAAATGAACTTCCACAAACAAAATGTGATCTTAAAGAGATAGTTCACCTTGCTGGTCCCCATTGGCTTATAGTATAAAAAAAGAAAAAAAGAAAAACACTATGCAGGCCATTGGGTGAGCTATTACTTTAACACTGATCAATTGTGAATGTGCTTGTCTAATGAACTCTTTTCATATCATCTGTATAGGTACTAGGCACATAAATGGTAATTAATCCAACATGAGGTTGTTTCGATTTTTGTTTCTTCTGTAACATTCTGTAAAGGTTAGAGCTTCACAATTCACAGAACTTTATCAACTAACGAGTGCTAGACTCAGCTAATTGGTGTGTTCAGCAGAGATATGTACTCTCTAGTGAATGTCTGCTGTCAGTGCTTAGACGATTCTCCTTCTCCTGTTTTCCTTGACTGCTCATCCATGTGTGTTTTGTACACAGATATAACTTAACCCCTGTGGACAACCATGTTTCTTGTGTTTTATAATTAGATATTGTCTATTTAATTGCTGTTTATTTATTTTTTCATGGGGTGTCACTCACTCAGAATAGGTTAATGGAGAATCAGGCAAATCAAAGCCACTTTCTGTTGCCCAGAAGAAAACTGCCACATTGATTAATTTAATAGTTCAGTCAGGATAAATAAAAAAATATACAAATAACATAACGCTACCTTTTATTGCTATATATTTCCATATATTCATATGAGAAGTTGGAAACCAGTGCAGACGTCAAAAAGGCATATATACAGTATATATATATATATATATATATATAAATATATATACAACACGTACAGTATGAACTGTATAATAGAGACACAATGTTTTATCTCCAAAGAGTAGCTTTGCAAGATACTGACAATATGTGACAGTATAATTTTCCTCAACATTGAAAAAGTTCCTTAATTTACTACTTATTTTGTTCTTTTTTTCCCTTAAAATAATGCATACTCACCGCTTCTCCCTATGACCAATGACAAAGAAAACTCATCAATTCATGTAAATAGAAAAGCATTCATCCTTTCAAACATAAATTGCATGGCTGAGCCCTGAAATGTTCAATCCACAATAACCCACATTTATGGATATTTCGAGGACATCGAAAGTCAGCTACAACATTTGGAACCACCTTGATTCAGACTTCAATCACTTTCAGTATTTTCAGCAAGCAGATGCTTACTACTCCTCACTTTATTCATCCATCCATCTCAGAAATGTGAAATCAATAAAAGTGTTTAAATGTTTTTTTTTTTTTTTTTGATTGGGACTCATGTTTTGAGGCATTAAAGTAAACGCCATCAGCATACAAACAGACAGAAGTACTTGTGAGATTATGAGGTATAATAAACTATAGCGCTGATAATGCAGAAAAATGCCACTGAAAGATTATACACTTCAGTAAACATTGCAAAATCAACAACTCTCAGATATAAAGTATGACGATCACACATGCCTAATGCATTAGTAGATATAATCTAAGCTCCTTGACAGTGATACCAAATGATGCATGAACTGCTTGCAACTGGGAATCACAACACCACTGGATATCAAACAGCAACACTGAAGATGCAGTATAAGCTCAGCAAAAAAAAAAAAAAAAAACTTAGAAAGAACAGGATCTGTCCCTTTTTCAGTATACTGTGTAACATGCCATTGTATTGCTGCAGGGAGGCGTGAGGACTGCAGATGTGGCCAGAGCAATAAACAGAAACATCCGTTGTAAGATGCCTAAGGGAGACATTGTAATGTAAGACAGTTCTACAGGGAGACAGGAAGGACAGCTGATCATCTTTGCAGTGGCATACCAAATGTTACCATGTGTCTACCCACATGTGTTCATGAACTTGCAAGTGCCTTGGTGCAAAAGTGGAGTAATATCTCAAGGCAAGAACTGGCAAATTTTTCTCCGTCCATTAAAATGAGATGCACTTCAGTAGCTTCTGATAGACACACACACACCGCATACTGACTGCTACTTTTGATAAAGACCCCCGCTCTGTTCAGGGACCCGTTAGTGCGTGTCATGATTGTCAAATGTCTGTGAAACCTGTTCAGTTCATTTATCATTTTTATGTGAAATATTTACACATTAAGAAATTTGCTGGAAATATGAGCAGTTGAAATTGAGAGGACGTTGCTTTTTTGCAGGGTATAATTAACGCACTCACGCACAATATAAACGATAAAATAGATATAAATATAAAAACAAACATCAACATTAACTAAATAATAAAACAAAACAGTTTGGAAAAAAATAAAAGATTGGGCAGGATTATGTTTTTGTCTTGGAGTAAATTCTCATACAATCTAAAACATTTTCTTTCTGCATAATTGATTACTCAATGCATCAGAAGGCTACACAAGAAAGAGACATTCATTATCAAGCCTTTATTCTCTTTTGAAATGTGCCGTTTTACTTTTCAACCTTTGAATGCAATCTCTATTGCCATCTCTTTCTAAACTTGAAGGCATAGTAACAGTGACACTTACACCATATGGCAGTCTATATAATCATTATTGTGTGTCTATACTGCAATGCCACACAGTGGAATAACACGGAAACACCAACTCCCATCCTGACGCATTCAGCTGCCTCCTCTTAAATCAAACATGAGATATATTGAGACATAATATGTGGAATTGTATTAAAAGAGGCAATTTAAGATTCTTTTTTTTTTCTTTCTAGTGGGGAGAGGAAGGTTGTATGGCACATAATCAGAGCCTTGTAATTGTATTGTGCTCTCAAGCTGGGGGAAAGCTGGGTGTCCATGGCAACTGATGGAAAAGTGAGTCATCTGAGATTTTTGTGTGTGCATGTGGGTGTGTGTGTGTGCCCGTGAGTGTCTACTTGGGAGGGTTTGCGACCACTAAAATGGATGAACATCAGTGCATTTTCACTTTCATTTCAGGTACATGTGCACAGGATATGACTAAGTTTTATGTTTTGATTTTTTGCTGCAAACAAGCATAAGGACTTCTTGTTGGAGGACTTTTCAAAACATTCAAGTAAAGAACCTTCTCAGATCTCATTAACTGCATCCATTTCTCAAAAATCGAGGCACGTAATTGAAGGGATAATATCATGAAAAATTGAATCATATAAAATGATGTACTTTGTAAGCATATACTTCAGATCTCAAACTTCCTTCTTCGGTCCATTTAAACCATTGAAAGAAAAATTGAACTAGGATAGCTAGTATTTTTTATTTATTTATTTTTGAACCAGAAGAAGATATTTCAAATGCTACCAAAAAGAGTTAGATGTGGATGTTTGCCAAACATTTTTATCCTTGGGCAGCATCTGCAGATTTTCATAAACTTCTGACTGTACAAAGTTCCAACAAAACAATGGCTGACGTTTATTCATTTGTTTATTATTAATCCTGGTCAGAATCAGAATCAGAATCAGAATGAGCTTTATTGCCAGGTATGTTTACACATACGAGGAATTTGTTTTCGTGACAGAAGCTCCGCAGTACAACAGAATGACAGCGACAGAACATAAAACACATAATAAAAGAATAAAAAATACAAATATGTAGATAGTGATATATACAAATTGACAATTGTAGGCAGGTATATTACAAAATGCAGTTATGTATGTATATGTGTATTATGTGCAAAATTTAAGTGTATACTAAGTATGTGTGTTAGATAAATAAAGTGTATGTGTATATAAATATAAAGTGTAGTGTGCTCGCAGTTATTATAAGCTGTTCATAAGATGGATTGCCTGAGGGAAGAAACTGGTCCTGTGTCTGGTCGTTCTAGTGCTCAGTGCTCTGTAGCGTCAACCAGATGGCAACAGTGCAAAGAGGGAGTGTGCTGGATGTGAGGGGTCCAGAGTGATTTTGACAGCCCTTTTTCTTACTCTGGATAAGTACAGTTCTTGAATAGAAGGGAGGGTTGTACCGATGATTCGCTCAGCAGTCCGGACTACCCTCTGTAGTCTTCTGAGGTCAGATTTAGAAGCTGAGCTGAATCAGACAGTTACTGAAGTGCAGAGGATGGATTCGATGATGGTGGAGTATAGAACTGTCATAGCTGACATTATTAGTTTGTTCAGCACATTTCAACTTGGATTGTTTTTTGAGCCTGTCACAATATCACACACAGTTTTTGCAACAAGGTTGTGCCATTAAAAGCTGTACCAATGACAACTGTTGCAAAGCCGCAAACCCACACATACGCTATGCTATTCATTTTACGTTTGAATAGAGTCTATCTACAAGTAGAAAATGGGGCTTGTTCAATCTTATATATATTTATATATATTTAATATATTTCCCCATACAGCTGAAGGGCTGTGCAGGGAAGCTTAATGTCCATGTAAACTACATAAAGAACCAGAATTGAGTGCTGTGCCACCAGCTATCATAAGAGATAAGGACACTGTGACTGAGAATGTCACTCCCACAGGGGCACATAAATCACAGTTGATGATGCTTCAGACACTTCGAGACCTGGGGTGCACAATCTATAATTGACATTTGACTCAAAATGCTATCAGTCTTTCTCACTCAAGATTAATGTTGTCACAACACAACACTGATTGGAAAAAAAAAGAAAGAAAGAACTAAGACTGCATATGCCGGAAAAGTTCCCTCAAGGTTGTCTGTCTAGAATTACCTTTCAGATGGTCATTTTTTGGTGACATCCCATCACTACATCACTGCTAACGGCTTGAGTTTGGAGGGAGACTAAATGACTAGCTGATTTTTAAAGTAATCAGAATATGAATTATAATTACTATGTATCCGCACCCACAAACCTTCCACTGATACAGCTCATGCTTCTTGGGTTTCTTGCATTCTGGAATGTGTTACCATTACACCCTGTCTAAAACTGCGTCACAAAGTCTTCATTTGCTAATATTCATACATATTAGTAGTCCTATCATACACTTTATCTCAAGTCTTGATGATTTATTACCCTGATTTATGGCCTGATTTATGGCCGTACAGTCCGTGTAGATTGACAGGTAGTCAGAAGTGTGCATGGTCAGTTTGGATTGATTTATGACTATATGGCCTGTCAGTCAAAGCGGTTGCCATGCCACTGGGTCCTGTGACCCTTGATTGACATGGCAGAGGTGTGTAAATCAAAAGATCAAAGAGATCTCAGATTTGACTTGTGTTGTGTTTATTACTGGATATATGATGGTTGTATCTGTTACCAGAGCAGTGGGGGGGTTTCTTATGATGGTTGTATCTGTAACCAGAGCTGTGGGGGTTTCTGTGAAGTTCCTTTCTGGCTTGTTGTTCACACCTAAAGACAGTGGGAGGTGTTTGGGTTCTTCCTGGGGGAAAAAAATGGCTGTGCAAAAGTGAGGGTTTTGACGTCTTGACAGGATCAATGTTTGTTTAATCTTTATGGTGTTGATACCTAGGCACCGACAGGCCACATGTTCCCCGTCTACAAACACATTTGAAAACGAGGACGATGTCTGGTGTCTTTCCAGGTGAGAATTTCAAAGAGTGAGAGAGACCATTATCTAAATCATCAACTAACCAAGTCGCTGAAGAGATAAATAATTGAATGTTATCTGGAATTAATAAAATCAAACGGGCATTCCTTAATGTTAAGAAAATACTATCCTTAATATGTAATGTGTAAAAGGAGTTGAAATCTCACGCTAATTTTAAAACCAACTCTAAACACACACACACACACACACACATTGGTTTTCCATGTTCTATGGGACATCCCGTAGACGTAATGTTTTTTAGACTGTACAAATTGTATTTTGCATCACCATATACCAACCTTACACTTAAACCTACCCCTTACAGAAAATTTCTTTCATTTTAAGATTTTCAAAAACACTTCATTCTGTATGCTTTATAAACTTGTTTCCTCACGGGGACAAAAACAATCCCCAAGGATTTTGGATATTGCCATCATTGTTCCCCATAACATGGGGTATACCTGAACCACACAAACACACACACACACACACACACACACACACACACACACACAGTAAATCTGAGTAAACTAAATTTTATTTATGAGCAAATTCGTATTTGTTGTTTTTACTTTGTGTTATGTAAGAAATGTTTTAATTTAATAATCTAACCTGTAGTATGTGTACTGTAAATGAACAAATATACATTTAGCTTAAACTCAGTAAAATAATTACACCTACCATTTTAAACATGTCTAAAAGATTACACATTGTGTGTCACTAAAGCAAGGCACACTGTCTATTGTCTTAAAAAATGTTTAAATAACCTGATGACCAGCATTGTTTCTTTAGATCATTTACGCACACAAGTGCTTTTTTCGCACGAGTAGAAAACTCTTTGGATGTGTTTGGCAAACATCATTTCTACATCTTAAATGCATGACTGAACTTTTCTCATTCGACAGAAATACTATTTTCTAATTATTTACCCGGCCTATAACACTCGGTGTAAATGTTCTTACCTAGAACAGAAAACATACACTTTGACTATTTGACTATTTTGTAGGCATCATGTAATGTTAAATGGTTTACAAAAAAAATTTAGCATCAGCAGCTGTGATTTTCAAAATGAAAGAAATGTACAAGCTAAGGATGTTTCAACTATTATCATCATTTCCTTTTGACTCTGATAAACTGGTAATGAATTTTCTATGCAAGTGACACGATATACAGTTCTCATACTATTTGTGTAGATAGCTGTGCTAAAACATTTATGACTATTTTTGCATGCCAGCAGATTATGTCAAGGGTGTTTCACATCTAAGAATCACAATGTTTTTTAAATGACATTTTTCTTACACCTCAAGATTTAGCCATATCAAGATTTTGGACGGACGTTCACAATTTGTTTGTTGGACTGTACGTTTTTAGGTGATCTCTGTGTGGTGTCATTATAATAGGAATAAATGAAAATTAAGAACTTAAGTTACAGTTTTTCTCTTCGAGATATTTCTTTTAGTGCAACTTTGTGTCTGTCCAAAAAGTGTGATCACATGAAGCATCGACACAACAAAAGCTGTTTAGCTGTTTTACACTTAAAACTATTACAACCTAAACAAATGAAACGGTTCCACTGAAAGATGCCCACTCGTTTAAGTTTGAGCATGTTAAAGTTTCCACGCTCCTGTGTAGAGATAAATTTTATCCATAACCTTTTGTGTATTCACGTGACCAAATCACTAAGAAAGAGAGTATAGCAAGAAAGCAAATGTTTACAATGCATATAAAATTTAGAATACAATTGTTAAAAAAAAATTATGTTGATTTGTTAAATGGTATTTTTTATTAATCCACTAGATTAAGTCATCTTGTTCAGATAGCAGATGAAACTATTCACATTTTGTTTGTTTGGCCGTTTTTGTTTGAATACTCCTGTAAGTTCATGCTAACTCTCGCGTGGGAAAGAGAGCAGGGTGAGCACATCCTATTCATTTAAGAAAAAGTATTAAACATTTGACCAAACTTTTTTATTATTTTGACAAAACACAACAACATTAAAGAATGTTATCCGTTCCTATGGCCATCTTCTTTGACTCAAATAAAGCAACATCTCTGGTGTACGCAAGCATCTACAATGTGTGTATGTGCTAAACATCTGTTTCTCCACTTCTGCCAGATTTGTTAGATGGGCTTTTGTTGTAATACAGACACATTTGAGAACTATGATGTTCTCACTTTTGTAATGGTTATAGAAAAATTCAAAAATAACTCTTGCATACGTAGCAAAACTGACTAAAAAATCACTGAATTATGAAATGCAAAAGTGTGTACGGCATTTGACAAAACAGGATTTTAGCTGTAATGAGCACATAAGACAAAAATTGTCAAAGTGTGACTTGTAAATATATTCTATTTTATTTTATTTATTTAATTATTTTTACCAGAGATAGTCGACTGATCTGTTTACATGTTGTTTTGCAGTTTTCTGATGAAGAGTTTTCTCTGACTGTGGTCAAACATACAGTGCCTGTTCATAGGACTTTTTACAGCATAAAAATATCGCCCCTACATCTAGAGCTCTTGTTCATATAGCTGATGATGATGTTCACATTTTTATTTGTCGTACTCGTTAGTTTCAACATTTCTACTGGACATTAAAGAGTAGGCCTATGTGTACTCCCTTTATGTCAGAAGCATTAACATCTACTGTGTGCTAAGAATTTTCTGCTTTCTCCACTTTTGGTGGATTTGCTAGAGGGACTATGTGACCTTGTTGTAACGTGATTACGTTTAAGATCCATAAGATTGCACTAAACCCCCTTGAATAGGTTATAGACATACTCTTTTATACAGGAAATGTTTCCACAACAGAAATATGTATCAGAATAACAAATACCTAATAGTGAAATCCTCTCTTCTAAACTATTGTGAAAACTTTTAATGTTGATCCGGCCCACCAGCCGTGTATCTTTTTCATTGTTTTTTAGATAAAGACTATTCTCAGAGTTTGGTAAACAGGCAAAAACATGAACAAAATGTAGTACAAGATGATTAAATGATTGTCAAGAGACTGTTTAAACTGAGATTGTGATGCACTTTAGAGCTTTTTCTGGTCTACCAGTGTCACAAAGACACAAAATTTTCAATCAACTTGAAAATGAGTCCTGCCATTTTCTGTTCTGACTGTTACACTTAATACAAAACCATCTATTACACTTAAAGTTAGACATTAAAAGTCATGGATGCCACAGGAACTATTTCCTTTCTCTGTTTCTCTAAACATCACACTAAATAAACCAGAGATCACATGTAGAAAGAATTCATTGAAAGGGGCATGTTTTAGTCCATTTTAGATGGTCTGCACCAACACATGTTTTAGATGTTTTAGGTATTCATCAGGTTTGATTCGGGAAACACACACAACTGGAACTGAGTGTTGTCATGACTGTCTTTATAATTGATCTACTTTTACTTTTAAAACAACACAGTGTGAAATTATGGTCTTCGACAGCATGGGCCCCTGAAATGTTGTAGTATATCTTTGTTTTCTCAAAATATCTAAACATTTATCTATCTTAAAATATTAGTTATTACGTGTTTACAAAGTTGTCATGTCCGACGTTTACATTTTTAAGAACATCTGATATAGTTTATCATCTTTTAAATTTTATAACGTATATTTCATCAAACCTTGACGCCTGAAAAACGGGTTTAGCATCAGTCCACATTTCAGTTGTTAGCCAGAAAATGCAAGTGAGCCGATATTTCATTACTGAGATTATCTACATGATGTGAAACTAGCTCACAGTTACATTAGAGTTTTGGGGTTCTAGTTTATGTTGAATAGTGTTTTGTTACTGTTCCACATGTTTAACACCACATTACTCCATTGTGAACATATGTACTGTATAAAAGGTTTTTCACTGTAGTAGTCCAACTCTGAAACCAGACCAAACAAAAATGAGCTTGAGCCTTAGTTGAAGCAGAATTAAAATGTTTTCTTTTTATCTTTCCATGATTTGTGCGTGTTGTTCTGAACCACGGTTTCATTTTAAACATCACAATCGTATTGTATTGTCCCGCATGATTGTAAAGAGTTTTGTGTGTGTCAGTCTCTGGATTTTTTTTTTTTTTTGCAAACAGAACTGCTGTAATGTTAGCGAGCTCTTTGTGTTGTCTGCTTTACTGTGTTTATATACGTCAGATTTCTTTAAATTTGCTCGATTAAAGTATTTAACACAGTTTTGGGTAATGTGAGTGTGTGTGAATATAGAGGATCTTTACAAATATTTTTTCTTGAAATATCCATCTAACACTCTGAATCGAGACTGCTTCTTTTAAATATAACATTAACACATTTTTCATGAGTACAGACCCATTGTTTCATAAACCACAAAAGATTAAAATGTGATTCAACTTTTTATTTCAACAATAGATTTTTGAATATACATTCATACATTGAAATAGTGAAGAAAATGGTCAAATTGGCATTACTAACAACCAGTAATAATGACATTACAGATGGTCAAGCCAGAAAAGAAAATCTCTACAGGCCAGCATGTTTTGTTCTAGTATGTAGTTGACGTAAGTTTGAACAATCTCACATGTCATGGAACCATAATTTTTTGAAACCAACAATGTACATAAATCTGTTACACATGTACACAGACAGAGAACCTCATTAATGTCCATCTCATCGTCACATTCAGACATCACATCCAGAATTTTTCTAGTCGTTACACAGACTGATTCTTTACTGGTAATAAACATACTAGTCAAATCAGGCCATGGGTTATTTTTCAGGCTTCTTACAACATTCATTTCATTCTTAAGATTTTTTACACACTTGGTATCCCCGGTACAATCATGATTTGGATTCTCTATGACAGCATGCATCAGTTTGATCATTTGTTCTCGGTAATGCTGTTTAAACATAGTGTCTATGTAGTCTGTTACATGACACGCTTCCCCGGGGTGCAGTCGCACTTCATCTGATCATCCGTAGCGGCGCCAGAACTCCAGTTGCAATCCATCTGCTTTTGCCCTGCGTCAGACATCCTTTTCAGAATTTAATTCAAGAGATAGACTTTGTACCCTAATCAATATACTGTAGAATGCTGTCACCATTTCCCAGAATCTGGACTGACTGTATTAATCCACGACGATCCAGGCCTTGTGCAATTTCAGTTTCAATTTCTGGTTTATGGTTCAGATCCGTCGAAGCCTTATTATTTGAAAAATTAGAGAGTGCATCAGTTTCAGACAAATTTGATTGTTGAAGCTGATTCTGTCAGTCCATGTAGATAATGTTTTGATCAACAAGATGTTGCAGTAGCTCCGTTGACCGTGCTGTAAAAACCCTTGTTCGCAGATCTAGGAAAACCTTCGATAACTGCAGAGTTTATGAGGTCAGCCGCTCACAGGGGATGAAGACTAGCCATAGTCACGAAAAAGTAGTGGTGGATCTTCTGTACATTTAAACAAAATAAAATGGGTGGTCTTGTTTCTACGTTTCAAATGTTGCTTGGTTGGTTGTTGAGATGGGGGTGTTGCACTCTAAAAGTGGAGGAGGGTGAAGGGGCCTAATTAGGGATGTGTTTTGACCGGCAAAGCCTAGCTTATGTCACCAAAGAGAATTCTGTCATTTTCACTGGAAGATATTTTGATTATAGATTACGAGGTTTATTAGGATTTTTGTTAAGACACTTGTTTCAAGTAACAGTAATGTATTGTGGCTTGGGAAAACTTAATCCAACAGCCATTTATTAAACATAGAGCAGGGAACACATAGAAGGGTGAGTAAACACTGGAAAAAGAAACATTACAACATCATTGTTCAGGTTTGTTATACCGAATACACTATTATCTGACTGATCATTCGGTTTTAAAATAAATTTAAATTGACTGAAACAGCTTGTTTATCATTGAAAAAATTGTGTTCAACATGGGTATGTCACATTGCTCAAAATATAGTCTCTTTTTGCAGCATTCGTAAGGGTTGACCTCAGGAAGAGGCCAGTCACGATCAGACTCATCAGAGTCAAAGTTTGTTTCAAAGTCCTCCCGACGTTTATTTATCTGCATGAGATAATTCTGGTCATGAAGCGTTTTGTTCCAATAGGATGCTATAGATATGTAGTCTGGTGGCTTTCTTGCATAGTACCGCATACCAGGCATTGTACCATCCCATTGGAAAATGTACCAGATGTTTTCATCCATATTAAAGTTTCTCCAAATTTGATTGTAGAAGTATGCCCAGTCTACGGCGGTCAAAAGCAGGTAGGTGCATTCGGATGTATATTCTTCATAAGATTCCAAAACGTAGAGCTTCACAATCTGCAACTCTGTCAAACACAAATCTCCCCACACGATCATATGACACAGTGAAATCTTGTTTCACAATATCTTCATCTTCACTGAGAACTTTTCTTATGCTCTTCCCTTGATTTTTTCCTTGGTACAAAAGTCAGCTCCTCTCTCATTTCAGCAGAACTTCTTGGCGGTGTTACACACATCATTCTTCTAGATGTTTCAGGACTGTTTGGAGCAGCGGCCGCCATTGTGACAGGAGCATGCAGAAAGTCTTCTGTGGTTAACTATATGCCCCTAAAGCTTTTTTAAGTATCACACTTGGAAAGTAGGTAGGACCCCACAAGTGTGAAACAAACAAGGATGTGACACCTTCATTAGTCATAAAACATTGGATGCTTTAAGCCACATTCAGTGAGATTATTTTCTCTTAAACAATGTATGTTTTCCTTGCGAACAAAGCATTCAAATTATCTTTCTAATAAATCTAAAGCACACTGTTGCAAGGTACTTTTGTTTACAACCTTAAGTTTGTGATGATCACTAATATAATTTAATAATGTACAAATCGGCCGAGAACTATAATTATCATGAATGTGTTAATGTTATATTTAAAAGAAGCAGTCTTGGTTCAGAGTGTTAGATGGATATTTCAAGAAAAAATATTTGTAAAGATCCTCTATATTCACACACACTCACATTACCCAAAACTGTGTTAAATACTTTAATCGAGCAAATTTAAAGAAATCTGACGTATATAAACACAGTAAAGCAGACAACACAAAGAGCTCGCTAACATTACAGCAGTTCTGTTTGCAAAAAAAAAAAAAATCCAGAGACTGACACACACAAAACTCTTTACAATCATGCGGGACAATACAATACGATTGTGATGTTTAAAATGAAACCGTGGTTCAGAACAACACGCACAAATCATGGAAAGATAAAAAGAAAACATTTTAATTCTGCTTCAACTAAGGCTCAAGCTCATTTTTGTTTGGTCTGGTTTCAGAGTTGGACTACTACAGTGAAAAACCTTTTATACAGTACATATGGTTCACAATGGAGTAATGTGGTGTTAAACATGTGGAACAGTAACAAAACACTATTCAACCATAAACTAGAACCCCAAAACTCTAATGTAACTGTGAGCTAGTTTCACATCATGTAGATAATCTCAGTAATGAAATATCGGCTCACTTGCATTTTCTGGCTAACAACTGAAATGTGGACTGATGCTAAACCCGTTTTTCAGGCGTCAAGGTTTGATGAAATATACGTTATAAAATTTAAAAGATGATAAACTATATCAGATGTTCTTAAAAATGTAAACGTCGGACATGACAACTTTGTAAACACGTAATAACTAATATTTTAAGATAGATAAATGTTTAGATATTTTGAGAAAACAAAGATATACTACAACATTTCAGGGGCCCATGCTGTCGAAGACCATAATTTCACACTGTGTTGTTTTAAAAGTAAAAGTAGATCAATTATAAAGACATGACAAAACTTAGTTCCAGTTGTGTGTGTTTCCCGAATCAAACCTGATGAATACCTAAAACATCTAAAACATGTGTTGGTGCAGACCATCTAAAATGGACTAAAACATGCCCCTTTCAATGAATTCTTTCTACATGTGATCTCTGGTTTATTTAGTGTGATGTTTAGAGAAACAGAGAAAGGAAATAGTTCCTGTGGCATCCATGACTTTTAATGTCTAACTTAAGTTAATAGATGGTTTTGTATTAAGTGTAACAGTCAGAACAGAAAATGGCAGGGACTCATTTTCAAGTTGATTGAAAATTTTGTGTCTTTGTGACACTGGCTAGACCAGAAAAAGCTCTAAAGTGCATCAACAATCTCAGTTTAACAGTCTCTTGACAATCATTTAATCATCTGTACTACATTTTGTCATGTTTTTGCCTGTTTACCAAACTCTGAAGAATAGTCTTTATCTAAAAAACAATGAAAAAGATACACGGCTGGTGGGCCGGATCAACATTAAAAGTTTTTCACAATAGTTTAGAAGAGAGATTTCACTATTAGGTATTTGTTATTCTGATACATATTTCTGTTGTGGAAACATTTCCTGTATAAAAGAGTATGTTCTATAACCTATTCAAGGGGGTTTAGTGCAATCTTATGGATCTTAAACGTAATCACGTTACAACAAGGTCACATAGTCCCTCTAGCAAATCACCAAAAGTGGAGAAAGCAAGAAAATTCTTAGCACACAGTAGATGTTAATGCTTCTGACATAAAGGGAGTACACATAGGCCTACTCTTTAATGTCCAGTAGAAATGTTGAAACTAACGAGTACGACAAATAAAAATGTGAACATCATCATCAGCTATATGAACAAGAGCTCTAGATGTAGGGGCGATATTTTTATGCTGTAAAAAGTCCTATGAACAGGCACTGTATGTTTGACCACAGTCAGAGAAAACTCTTCATCAGAAAACTGCAAAACAACATGTAAACAGATCAGTCGACTATCTCTGGTAAAAATAATTAAATAAATAAAATAAAATAGAATATATTTACAAGTCACACTTTGACAATTTTTGTCTTATGTGCTCATTACAGCTAAAATCCTGTTTTGTCAAATGCCGTACACACTTTTGCATTTCATAATTCAGTGATTTTTTTAGTCCAGTTTTGCTACGTATGCAAGAGTTATTTTGAATTTTTCTATAACCATTACAAAAGTGAGAACATCATAGTTCTCAAAATGTGTCTGTATTACAACAAAAGCACCATCTAACAAATCTGGCAGAAGTGGGAGAAACAGATGTTTAGTCACATACACACATTGTAGATGCTTGCGTACACCAGAGATGGTTGCTTTATTGAGTCAAAGAAGATGGCCATAGGAACGGATAACATTTCTTTTAATGTTGTTGTGTTTTGTCAAAATAATAAAAAAAGTTTGGGTCAAATGTTTACAATACTTTTTCTTAATGAATAGGATGTGCTCACCCCTGCTCTCTTTCCCACGCGGAAGTTAGCATGAACTTACAGAGTATTTCAAACAAAAACGGCCAAACAAACAAAATGTGAATAGTTTCATCTGCTATCTGAACAAGATGACTTAATCTAGTGGATTAATAAAAAATACCATTTAACAAATCAACATAATTTTTTTTATTTTAACAATTGTATTCTAAATTTTTCTATGCATTGTAAACATTTGCTTTCTTGCTATACTCTCTTTCTTAGTGATTTGGTCACGTGAATACACAAAAGGTTATGGATAAAATTTATCTCTACACAGGAGTGTGGAAACTTTAACATGCTCAAACTTAAACGAGTGGGCATCTTTCAGTGGAACCGTTTCATTTGTTTAGGTTGTAATAGTTTTAAGTGTAAAACAGCTAGACAATTTTTTGTTGTGTCGATGCTTCATGTGATCACACTTTTTGGACAGACACAAAGTTGCACTAAAAGAAATATCTCGAAGAGAAAAACTGTAACTTAAGTTCTTAATTTTCATTTATTCCTATTATGATGACACCACACAGAGATCACCTAAAAACGTACAGTCCAACAAACAAATTGTGAACGGCCGTCCAAAATCTTGATATGGCTAAATCTTGAGGTGTAAGAAAAATGTCATTTAAAAAACATTGTGATTCTTAGATGTGAAACACCCTTGACATAATCTGCTGGCATGCAAAAATAGTCATAAATGTTTTAGCACAGCTATCTACACAAATAGTATGAGAACTGTATATCGTGTCACTTGCATAGAAAATTCATTACCAGTTTATCAGAGTCAAAAGGAAATGATGATAATAGTTGAAACATCCTTAGCTTGTACATTTCTTTCATTTTGAAAATCACAGCTGCTGGTGCTAAATTTTTTTTGTAAACCATTTAACATTACATGATGCCTACAAAATAGTCAAATAGTCAAAGTGTATGTTTTCTGTTCTAGGTAAGAACATTTACACCAAGTGTTATAGGCCGGGTAAATAATTAGAAAATAGTATTTCTGTCGAATGAGAAAAGTTCAGTCATGCATTTAAGATGTAGAAATGATGTTTGCCAAACACATCCAAAGAGTTTTCTACTCGTGCGAAAAAAGCACTTGTGTGCGTAAATGATCTAAAGAAACAATGCTGGTCATCAGGTTATTTAAACATTTTTTAAGACAATAGACAGTGTGCCTTGCTTTAGTGACACACAATGTGTAATCTTTTAACATGTTTAAAATGGTAGGTGTAATTATTTTACTGAGTTTAAGCTAAATGTATATTTGTTCATTTACAGTACACATACTACAGGTTAGATTATTAAATTAAAACATTTCTTACATAACACAAAGTAAAAACAACAAATACGAATTTGCTCATAAATAAAATTTAGTTTACTCAGATTTACTGTGTGTGTGTGTGTGTGTGTGTGTGTGTGTGTGTGTGTGTTTGTGTGGTTCAGGTATACCCCATGTTATGGGGAACAATGATGGCAATATCCAAAATCCTTGGGGATTGTTTTTGTCCCCGTGAGGAAACAAGTTTATAAATCATACAGAATGAAGTGTTTTTGAAAATCTTAAAATGAAAGAAATTTTCTGTAAGGGGTAGGTTTAAGTGTAAGGTTGGTGTATGGTGATGCAAAATACAATTTGTACAGTCTAAAAAACATTACGTCTACGGGATGTCCCATAGAACATGGAAAACCAATGTGTGTGTGTGTGTGTGTGTGTGTTTAGAGTTGGTTTTAAAATTAGCGTGAGATTTCAACTCCTTTTACACATCACATATTATGGATAGTATTTTCTTAACATTAAGGAATGCCTGTTTGATTTTATTAATTCCAGATAACATTCAATTATTTATCTCTTCAGCGGCTTGGTTAGTTGATGATTTAGATAATTGTCTCTCTCACTCTTTGAAATTCTCACCTGGAAAGACACCAGACATCGTCCTCCTTTTCAAATGTGTTTGTAGACGGGGAGCATGTGGCCTGTCGGTGCCTAGGTATCAACACCATAAAGATCAAACAAACATTGATCCTGTCAAGACGTCAAAACCCTCACTTTTGCACAGCCATTTTTTTCCCCCAGGAAGAACCCAAACACCTCCCACTGTCTTTAGGTGTGAACAACAAGCCAGAAAGGAACTTCACAGAAACCCCCACAGCTCTGGTTACAGATACAACCATCATAAGAAACCCCCCACTGCTCTGGTAACAGATACAACCATCATATATCCAGTAATAAACACAACACAAGTCAAATCTGAGATCTCTTTGATCTTTTGATTTACACACCTCTGCCATGTCAATCAAGGGTCACAGGACCCAGTGGCATGGCAACCGCTTTGACTGACAGGCCTTATAGTCATAAATCAATCCAAACTGACCATGCACACTTCTGACTACCTGTCAATCTACACGGACTGTACGGCCATAAATCAGGCCATAAATCAGGGTAATAAATCATCAAGACTTGAGATAAAGTGTATGATAGGACTACTCATATTGTCAAAAAATCTGAGAAAGGTCTATAAAGTTGTGATGGCCGATTATCGCTCTTTCATCTCTGGAGACTTCATGAAGATCTGAAGTTGTTTTTCATTCATTTACATATGATTTCTTTTTTTTTTTTTCAGAAAAACATGACACCCCTCCCCTTCCCCCCAATTTATTCTTATTGCTGTCTAGGGGAAACAGCAGAGATATTAAAGACATCTCAAGTGTGTTGGTTATTTCCTATGGGTAGTGATTTAGCGATTGTTTCTTTAAATGAGGGGAATATGAAACATCATTCACTAGGTTAATGGCAGATTATTCAATGACTTACCAAACAAACTTAAATTAAAAATTAAAATCTGTGGCACAATTAACCTGTCTTAGATTGCTAGTGAACATACATGTAACATAGCTGCAGTGCAATTATGGTACAAGTTTAAGCAAAACAAGTGACTTATTAGTTGCCATAATTTTATGTATTTCAGGTCAGTGCTTGATTATTTATTTATTTATTTGTTTATTTATTTACAAATGTGTGGCAGTACACTGATTGCTGAGGAGGGATTTTTATTCATGTAACATTTGACATAAATGTAAAATATGAAATGTGAATGTAAAAATGAATATGATATAGGGGGCAACTCAAGGGTGGACTAAAAGGGTTAAATAAAAATAAAATGATGTATTATGTATCAAACAGGCACTGTTACAGCTACAAAAATACAAACCATGTGCCAAGGACGAAGGTCATTCTATGTACTTTTTTGGATTAAACTTAAACCTGTTGCAATGAGTGACTCTTAGAGAAATCTCTCCGGATCAGTGATTAATGTTCTCTACAACCGTTTAAACAAGGCCTTTTCAGAGGTGATAAATGTCAAAGTGATATTTCTTCCAAAGGACTTTGATACTGCATTCTGTGTAATAATGAGCATTTGACATTTCAGATGTAAATGCTTTGATCTTAATAAGCAGCAAGAGACCTTCTTCATCAAAACATGAGAAAAACACAAAACTGTTTTTTCACCAATTGGACTGAAATGCCATCTCTAGACAAGCCTTCAGCATTGTCTGAATTCCTTTTGTTTCCTCAAGTAGACCAAGTTCTTGTGCATAAAAGATGATGAATGAAGCCATGAAAATTGGTTCTTCTATGGCATCACAGCAAAACTCCCTTCATTTTATACATTATATGTATATACATTGTATAATTATAAATTCACAAGTGATTTATATGTAATGACTCTTTGGTCCTTTCTATTCATTGAACACCTGCTGGTCTTTCTGTAATAGAACTGTTGAAATAATGAGGTGGTTAAAGCCAAAGGGCCTGATCATAGCTGAAGTATGTACAGGATACATTTTGCAAGCCTTTTCTTAAATCAGTGCTTGTGATGTTTTAATCAGCTGTTTGAACTGACGGCACCCATTCACTGCATGGAACCATTGGTGAGCAAATGATGCAATGCTACCTTCCTCAAAATGAAGAAACAAACTCATTTAAGTGTTGGATGGCCTGAAGGCAAGTAAATATAAAATATGCATAAATTAATTGATTTGTTTATTGTTTGGCCAAACTATTTTGGACTATTCTCAAGGTCAGTCGAATTGAGGTGTGGGGTCAGCGTGGAGCTCAAATAGAATTACATGCAAATGTGTGAATTATTCATAGGGGTTCACATACAAGGAATTACACAGGCACCCAGAATATTTCCCAGTTGTTCAACCTGTGTACGTTAATTCAAATATGTGTT
>NW_020527637.1:0-25681 GCF_003368295.1 Carassius auratus | reverse complement strand
TTAGTGCTAAGTGTATATTGTGATATCAAAAAAAGAAAAACTATTTTGGACCACCTCACCCAGCCCCATATGGATGTGTAACGTTTTGCACATGCATTAGTTAAAACAACACTGCATTCAATCACTACACAGAAAAACCCAGAAAATGTACTTGCAAATAAGTGTTATTTACACCGCTGTGAGTTTGAGATGAAGTCACTGGACGATCTCAGCATCCTGCCACGGCTTTGTCTTGTAATTTATTTGCTGAAGTGGCTAGGATGAGTCGATTTGATATCATGCTTTTACACAGACATGCAATCCTGAATCCTGAAAACCATCTTCATGCATGAACCGTCCTTTCATTTTAGTCTTAAACTGAAGACTGTAATTTCTGCTGTGTCTGGAAGTGGCAGCAGTTTATTTAGTTAATGCTGCTGAAATGCTGAAATGGGGTGCAGGAAACTGCGAAATAAAGTGCCTGCATGACAAAAACAGAATAATCTGTCAATTAAATCAGGTGCCTGAAGTATAAACAGTTCAGTTCTAATGAATTCGATTAATTGAATGATCATATCAAGCTTCACGCCGCTGGGTAACGTCATGTATTTGTGTGTTTTGTTGCTGTCAGGTCTGAAGGTGGAGGTTACACACTGTGGTCAAATGAAAAGAAAGTACCGCGTCTGTAACGTCACACGACGTCCTGCTAGCCACCAAACGTGAGTATTGTGACGTCTGAAACCTTTAGCATTCATAGTGTCATTTACACGTGGGGTTTCAAACGTATTGCATGTTCATACTTCAAGTAATTCATCCTGAATCATCAGCTTAGTGGTGCACCGAAGTCTCAGCAACTGAAAATATTCACTGTTTCGGAGGGTTAAAATCATTGACCGAAACGATGAGGTTTAATTAGCACTTTGCCTCATCATTGTTTCTATAAATAAGTATTTTGCTAAATATATCCATTCATTATATATTATATTTTTTTCTTAACATTATTTAATGTTTGTTTAAATAAATCTCTCAGGAAAAGTTTTTTTTTTTTAAAGCCACCATTAAAATTTTTATATTTCATCAACAAATTCTAATAGAAACATAATTATATCATAAAACAGAGTTCTATAATAAATAATAAAATTAAATAAAAATGAATACATTTTAAAAAACTTGACTAAAAACTTCCTTTGAACTTCGGTTTGAATGTTTTTATTGAGTGTTGATTATTAAATAAATGCATGGTTTTCGGTTCTGGGTTTTAGATTAATAAAATCATAATTAAGTTAATTTCGGTCACTGATTTCTCATTGTGCACGGGTAAATTAATTGTGGTTCTTTGCAGGTTTATGCAGCAGTGTTATTTAATCAAGTATCATTGAGATCCTTTTTTAGTTTATGTAAATATTTTAAATAGATTTTTATTTTTTATATTTTCTGAATTTCATGTTCATTTTAGTCAAAATTGTGTTTTTTTTTAAATGTTTTATTAATTTTTATTTCAGTTTTATTTCAGCAATTTCATTTTAGTGGCATCAAGTGAAATTGAAAAAATGTCAAAGTCAAATAACTATTATTAGAAATTTTATTTAAGTTAACAATTTATTTTAATTCAATTTTTTTTTTTTTTTTTTGAATTTTAGTTTGAGTTAACCCTGTAATGTACAGTTACTTCTGGTGTCTTTATGAAATGCATCTTTTTCTTTTTTCATCTGTTTTTGCTAATAACTCTGATTTCAATCTTGATTTGAGATCAGTGAATTCATCCTCTAGTCATCGGTGTGTGTCCAGGTTTCCTCTGCAGCTTGAGAGCGGACAGACGGTGGAATGTTACCGTGGGCTCAATACTTCAAGCAGAAGTACAGCCTGCAGCTCAAGTATCCTCACCTGCCGTGTCTCCAGGTGGGCCCAGGAACAGAAACACACCTACCTGCCCCTGGAGGTCAGTGCTGTCACACACACACTCTCAGAACGGCCCGAGAAGACCTCCTCTGTTCTCATATGGGTGTGCTGCTGTTCTCCAGGTGTGTAATATTGTAGCAGGGCAGCGGTGCATCAAGAAACTGACAGATAATCAGACGTCCACCCATGATCAAAAGCCACAGCGAGATCAGCTCCAGACCGACAGGAGGAGATCAGCAGACTGGTGAGACACCGGAAACACGCCAGCTTTACATTCAGAGAGCACTGGCTAGTGCATTGGTGTCATACGCTGGGTATTTTTACCCATGGGATAATATAGAGCTGAAAAATACAGCAGAAAGAAAGAAAGAAAATCAAAGGAATCATAAAATCTCTCTCACACACACACGTATATATATATATATATATATACATTTATTTTTAATTGTTTTATTTACTTCTACTTTATTTACTAGTTTTATTTTACTACTTGTTATTAAATGGTTTGCTATTACAATTTTCAATCAAATGAACCTTCATTTCAACCAAAGCCATTTTTTCCAACCAGAAATATTTGAGATTTGTAATATTTGTCACACTTTTAATATACTTCAATATTATTGCATTTGCTATTAAATGCCTTAAAAGATCCGTCATTTCAACCATTGAGAACAAGTGGCTCAACAAGATACATATTCACATTTGTAACATTTGTCACATGAAAAAAAATCATAACATTTGTGAAAAAATTATTTTTCTGCCCTCTTGATGATATTTAATATACCTCTCAATATTTACGCATCTATCTGTTTTTTTGTGTTTTCTTTTTAAATAAAAGTAATTTTATTACATTTTAACCAAAGCTATTGTTGCCAAGTAGCTCAACAATGTACATGTCATTTAAATTTTTTTTTTACATTTGAAACATTTGAAAAAATGGTAACATTTGAAAATCAAAACATTTGTTAATTAAAGAAAACGTTAGCTGTGGATTGCAGAACTTTGGCGTAAAAAATATGTAAGCAACATTAAAATTTTTACAGATTGATGTGAATTTAAGTCAGCAGCCGAGTTCACAATTACATACAATTTTTATATTAATAGTAATCTTAAAATGTATGTAAAATAGCATCTTTGTAGCTGAACAAACCACCAGAGTTTAATCAAAAAAAAAACCCATGAAAAAAATATCGAACTCGCGTTCACACAGGTTCCTTTCTTCTTTTACAGGGATGGAATAAATATTATTTATTGTTAAAAATCCATTTATCACTCAGATTAATGAACACAATTCTTTTGATGCAGATTCATTTTAGTTCACTATGTCTTTAAACAATTTCCAAAAATGTCACCAATCTGAGGTTTACGCTTTATCGTCTGGATCAATGAACCAATATTTGCCCATTTTGAGATTATTAAACACACACTTGTTTGGCTTTTGACACTTCCAAACGTTACAGACATTTCTTTTTCATTTTATGTAAAATCGAACATTTTAAATAAATAATATATCTGAATATTGTGTTAAATCTGATTTAGTTTTAAATTGTATTTTATTTGTGTTATATCAGCTCCCTACATACTATCAGCATCAGTGTGTTAACCATTGAAAAACCAACATTTAGATTCACTTATGATATATCGCCAAGATATACTTTCAAATGTATCAAGTTAAGAAAGACTTTCCAGATTTAATTGCTACTTTAACTTTAAATGCTCTTATTGTTTACAGTTCATCAGTGTACGTAAAAAAATAAATAAAATAAAATTACTTTTTTGTAATCTTTTGTGAAAATGCAATGAAATGACTTTCCTTTTCTAAGATAATAAAGCCATTTATGAAATGAGATGCCCAATTTTCAAATCAATTCCTATTGAATCACAGAAGTAAAGTTTTTTCCATTTTTTTTTTTTTTTTACTGCTCAGATGAAGAATGCTAACTTTAATCTGGATCCCTACATTCAAGAGTTTGGGATCAAGGTGAAGGACGACATGGCCGAGGTGACGGGCCGAGTGCTTCCCGCTCCCATCCTGCAGTACGGCGGTCGGGTGAGACCTGTTTTACTGCATCTGAACCTCAGACAGTAGATCATAACACTTGCAATGCTGAGGTCATGGGTTCGATTCCTAGTGAATGCATGAACAAGGTTTAGAATATATGCATATATATATTTTTAATGTTTTAAAACAGAGGTGTCTAACTCAACTCCTGAAGGGCTGGAGCTCTGTAGTTTTGTTCCAGCTCTGCTTCAACACACAAACCATGTAGTTTTCAAATAAACCTGAAGAACTTGATTAGTTGGATCAGGTGTGGTTAATTAGGATTGAATCTAAACTCCCTGTTTTAAAAGAAGTCTCTTATGTTCACAAAGGCTGCATTTATTCAATCAAAAATACAGTAAAATTGTAAAATATTATTACAATTAAAATAACTTTTTTCCATGGCAAAATATATTATTAAATGTATTTAACTGTTGTGATCAAAGCTGTATTTTCAGCATCATTCCTCCAGTCTTCAGTGTCACATGATCTTCAGAAATTATAATAATATGCTGATTTGCTGCTCAGGATACACTTAATAAACTGAAAAAAACTGAAACTTATTGATCAAGGACACATTGTGACATTGAAGACTGGAGGAATGATGCTGAAAATACAGCTTTGATCACAACATCTAAATACATTTAATAATATATTTTGCCATGGAAAAAAGTTATTTTAATTGTAATAATATTTTACAATTTTACTGTATTTTTGATTGAATAAATGCAGCCTTTGTGAATGACAGTGAAGACATTTCTAACGTTACAAAAAAGATTATATTTAAAATAAATGCTGTTCTTTTGAAGTTTCTATTCGTCAAAGAATCCTGAAGATACAATGTATCACCGTTTCCATAAAAATATTGAGCAGCACAGCTGTTTTCAACATTGATAATAATCAGAAATGTATCTTAGCTTATCAGAATGATTTCTGAAGATCATGTGACACTGGAGACTGGAGGAATGATGCTGAAAATACAGCGGAGCATCACAGAAAGAAATTACAGTTTACAGTATATTCAAATATAAAACAGCTATTCTACATTGAAATATAATTTCAGAATATTACTGTATTTTTGATCAAATACATGATCTTTCAAAAAGGTTACAAAGAATGGTTCTTATTCCAAGCCTTTAGCTGGCAGTGTACATCCCTTTAGATAAAAGCGTAAGATGCATCGGTGTTTGACACTTCCACACTTCATCATCATCTAAACTCTCTCTCTCTCACAGAATCGTGCCATTGCGACTCCTAACCAGGGTGTGTGGGATATGAGGGGAAAGCAGTTCTACAACGGCATCGAGATCAAAGTGTGGGCCATCGCTTGCTTCGCCCCGCAGAAACAGTGTCGGGAAGAGGTGCTCAAGTAAGGAAGAACAGAATAAAACCCATTTCTCTACCTTTCCTGCAGGTTTTCTTCAGACACTCGCGTCTGTTTTGCATCATTTGCATTTTTAACTGATGTGCACATGCATTGCTCTGATGTTTCTACTTTGTTTGCATTCTTATCCTCGTTATTGTTTTAGATTTTATTTCTTTTTGTTCGTTTTTAGTCTCCTGGTTGGTTGTTAGGTGATAGATGATAAAAGCCATCATAAAAGTCTGCATTTGCATTATCCGCCAATTTTTTCTCCGTGTATTGGAGCTTGTTGCACATGTGTAAATGGCAAAAACAACTGTTTAGTGTTTGATTTGTGAAGTGTAGTTTTTATTCGAATGCATACACAACCATTCAAAAGTTTGGGGTCAGTTCATTTTGTACTATTTTAATTATATTTAACTAAATAAATAAATGCTTTACTGGTTTCAATCACAGCATTAACATTTGTTTAGTTCATAAGACTGATATCACGGGCTGCATGCGTGTAAATAAACACCGAGACGATATTCACTCTGAATCTGGCAATGCAACCCGTCAAAATAAAAGAATAATGGATTACTATGTTTACAAATGATAAAATTTAGACATGAATATTAGTATTGCATTTTTACAGTGTTAGTGTTGCGTAGTACTTGATTTTTTAAGTATTTATTTTACAGTGTTATTGCAATGTATTTCTACATTCTCTGTTATTTTAATGTCTTTTACATACTATTATAATTTTGAAAAAATTTTTAAATAGGTTTTTGTTTATAATTATAAGTTTTTTGTTTAAAAATGTTTTCATTTTAAATTTTTTCAATTTATATATATATATATATATATATATATATAAATTGAAAAAATTTAAAATATATATATATATATATATAGTATATATATATATATATATATATATATATATATATATATATATATATATATATATACTAAAACTGAAACGAAGAAAACTTAATAAAAACTATATATATATATATATATATATATATATATATATATATATATAGTTTTTATTAAGTTTTCTTTGTTTCAGTTTTAGTACCCACACACACACACATATTTGTTTTATTTATATATATATATATATATATATATATATATATATATATATATATAAAATGTACTTTCAGTTAACATTTATTTAAAAAAAAATACTTTTTATGGTTTTAGTTTCAGTTTTAGTTAACTCTGATAATAGTTTCTTATTTTTCTATTTTATATATATTTTTATTTTCAAATATTACAATAATCTCAATATTGTTAGCAATAATCATAATGAAATAATGGCTATTATTATAATTTATTATTATGTTGTAATATTAAATTAGTCAAAAATGGTTACTGAAAGAATTTCAAGTTGTTGAATCTTGTAGAAAGAATGTCCCAAAATTTTCTTTTCTCAAATCTTGCAGCCCTAAAAAGATATCACAATAAATAAAAAATAAAAAAAACTATTTTGAAAACTGTTCTATTGAAATCTCTATTCTCTATAATCTCTAAATCTCTATAAACATTGTTTTCGACATCGGTGATAACAAGAAAAGTTCCTTGATAATAAAACAGCTGTGAACTCTACGGAGTTAAAGTGCTGATCTCTTCCTCAGGAACTTCACGGACCAGCTGCGTAAGATCTCGAAGGACGCTGGGATGCCGATCCAGGGTCAGCCGTGTTTCTGTAAGTACGCACAGGGAGCCGACAGCGTGGAGCCCATGTTCAGACACCTGAAGAACACTTACTCCGGCCTGCAGCTCATCATCGTCATCCTGCCCGGAAAAACCCCCGTCTACGGTAAGAGGGTCACACACGGAGCGTCCCGTCCCGTCCTCAGACTAATAACACACACACGTGTGATCTGTGCAGCCGAGGTCAAGCGTGTGGGAGACACTCTTCTAGGAATGGCCACTCAGTGTGTTCAGGTGAAGAACGTGGTGAAAACCTCTCCTCAGACGCTCTCCAACCTCTGCCTCAAGATCAACGTCAAACTCGGCGGCATCAACAACATCCTGGTGCCGCATCAACGGTGAGAGCGCGAGCGCTGACGTTCCCCTGGATGTGTTTCGATATCGCTCGAGAATTAAAGAGACAGTGCACTCTAAAATGAATATTAACCCTGTGATTAACTCAGCTTCAAGGCATCCTATGAATGCATATGAATGACTTCTTCTTTCAGAGGAATGCAATCGGAGTTATATTTAAAAAGGCTTTATAATGGCAGGTGTTATTTTTCAGTAGTCCAATAAAGAGCATGCATCCATCATAAAAAGTCTCCCACATGGCTCGCCGGGGTTAATAAAGGCCTCCTGTAGTGAATAGATAGCATAAGTCCTATACACCTAGGATGGCTTTAGGATGAGGAAATCATGGGGTAATTAAATGTTTAGGGCGAACTATCCCTTTAACACTTTGTGTGGATGTTTTGGCAGATCGGCAGTGTTCCAGCAGCCGGTGATCTTCCTCGGAGCAGACGTCACTCACCCGCCGGCTGGTGATGGGAAGAAGCCGTCTATTACTGCGGTGAGCACCACACACACACACACACACACAAGCAGCATTTAACACTTTCAGCTAGTGTTATTACAATTCTCTTGTGCATTTTGAATGAGAGAAAAATTTAAAATCAACTGGCTTCAGGTCAATAAAAAATTAAGCAATTCAAATTTTCAATCTTAGTATTTACATAATAAGGTGATTAATTAATCGAACATAAAATCACTCTCAGAAAATTATTTAAAGCAATTATTGTGTTACAAGAGAAAAGAAGACATTGCAAAAAAATTTTTATTTTTTTATTTTTTGGGTGAACTATACCTTAAATTGTTTTATTTATTTATTTTAATTAATATGGATGTTTTATTTGTATTTTCAGATTTAATATGTAAATATAAAATGATACTCTAAATAAGAAACTAAAACTGCCAGTAGGTGGCGGTAATTGTTTGATGTGATCGTAAAGATGCAATATATATATGTATGTACTTATAGTGCAAACAAAACTGTGAGATAATTTTGATGATTTACTCAAGCAGCTTTCTTGAATGGACCAGTCATCAGATGAGATGTGTTATATAATAAGAGCACCTATTATTGATCTAGGACATAAAGAGGTTATATAAATCTAACAAAACTCTCCAAACCCAAGCTCTGCTGAAAGCCACTTCATCTAAGGCTCTTTCTGAAGGCTGTAATTACCAGCCTGCTGCTCTTTGTGGCTGAGTGCCGCCCAGTTTGCCGTCTCAGGACACGTGCGGAGTGAAAGGAAGGATGCATCGGAGGTGGGCAGGACAGGATGGAGGCTTTGAAAAGAGAAAAAGGCTCGCTGGTGACTCACAGGTGCAAAGGAAGTGATGTCACTCCCGCCCTGCGCATACAACCACTTGTAAGCATGTAGTATTTCGGCGGTTGCTAAGTAATGGTGACAAAGTGCTGATTCACGCAGACGGACGGCGAGAACATAGACAGAGGATGGATGATGATCTGTTTTCTGCGGCTAGGGGGCAGCAGATTTCTGCTGTGTTTGATCTGCATTGATGGGACTCCTCACTGATGCTCTCATGCACTGCTCTGTTTGAAATGTCAGCGAAGTAAAAACATCAGTGTCATGTTCTTCCTTCTGATTGTTTTGTAGCTCATTTTTAGCATTCTGGTCGGTTGCTAGGTAAAAACTCATCCCAAAAGTGCACATTTGCCACATTTGGCATCCGTTTTTTGTTTTGCTCAAGGGTCAGATCTCGTCGCTCATGTGTGAACAGAAAAAGCTTTTTTTTTTTTTTTTTTTTGGTTGGTGTCTGATTTGTCCCACTTAATTTTATTTATAATTGACATTTAATTTTTAGTCTGATATGTACACTACCATTCAAAATATTGGGGTTAGTAAGATTTTTATTTGGCAGAGATGCATTAAATTGATCAAAAGAGACATTTAGAATGTTACAAAAGGTCTCTGTTTCAAATAAATGCTGTTCTTTTGAAATTTCTATTCATCAAAGAATCCTGAAGATACAATGTATCACCGTTTCCACAAATATATGAAGCAGTTTTCAACATTGATAGTAATCAGAAATATGTCTTGAGCTTTAAATCAGTATATTATTCTGATTTCTGAAGATCATGTGACACTGAAGACTGGAGGAATGATGCTGAAAATACAGCTGCGCATCACAGAAATAAATTATATTTTAACAGATATTCACATAGAAAACCGTTATTTTAAATAGTAATAATATTTCTCAATTTAATGTATTTTTTTCTCAAATCATGTTTAAAAGACTTTCTCAAAAACAAAAAAGATCTTCCTGAACCCCAACATTTGAATGGTAGCATATCTGATGAACGTCTAAATGCTCCTATCTCATTCTCCACTCAATGCAGGATTTTCTCATGGTTTCTGTTGAACCTCTCTTTTATTGTTAGCATGCTCTTCTGATGTAACATGACTCCTGTGTGCAGGTGGTGGGCAGCATGGACGCTCATCCCAGCAGATACTGCGCTACAGTTCGAGTTCAGCGACCCAGACAGGAGATCATTGAAGACCTGTCCTACATGGTGCGAGAGTTACTCATCCAGTTCTACAAGTCCACCCGCTTCAAACCCACCAGAATCATCTTCTACAGGGACGGCGTGCCAGAAGGACAGTTACCACAAGTAAGGCCTTTTATGATTCATTCAATGGCATTCATTTGATCAAATATATAGGAAAAATCTGAAATATTATTACGGTTTAAAATAACTCTTTTCTATGCGAGTATATTGTAAACTGTAATTTATTTCTGTGATGCGAAGCTGTATTTTCAGCATCATTACTCCAGTGTTCAGCTGCTCAAGAAACATTTCTGATTATTATAAATGTTGCAAACAGTCGTGCTGCTTCATTTTTTTGATGCATTTTATTTTCTGGATTCATCGATGAATTGAAAATACAAAAGAGCAGTGTTTTTTAAAAAAAAAATAGAAATCTTTTGTAGCATTATAAATGTCCTTGTGTAGATCCTGCACTACGAGCTGCTGGCCATCAGAGACGCCTGCATCAAGCTGGAGAAGGACTACCAGCCGGGCATCACCTACGTAGTAGTGCAGAAACGCCACCATACTCGCCTCTTCTGCGCCGATAAATCTGAAAGAGTGAGTTTCCAGTAATCAGCTATTCCTAGAAGAAGAGTTCTTTAACTAGCCTGTCATTGATATACCATATTTTCCGGACTATAAGTCGCACTTTTTTTGGCTGGTCCTGCGACTTATAGTCAGGTGCAACTTATTTATCAAAATTAATTTGACATGAACCAAGAGAAATGAACTAAGAGACATGACCAAGATAAAACATTACCGTCTCCAGCCGCCAAAGGGCGCTCTATGCTGCTCAGTTCTCCTGTAGTCTACACTGAAGACATAGAGCGCCCTCTCGTGGCTGTAACTGGTAATGTTTTCTCTTGGTTCTTGGTTCTAAAAAAATGCAACTTATGTTTTTTTCCTCGTCATGACGTATTTCGGTACTATCATAGTTTTTGTTAATATATTGAATTTAGATTTTTTTGTTGATTTTTTATTTTAGTTATCATTTTTATTAAGTTTTTTTTATTTATCTGTATAATTTTCATTAAGTTTTGGCTTTAATTTTAGATGATAAAATGAAAATGATTTTATTGTTTTCGTTTATTTAGTCTAGAATTATTTTAGTACTTTAGCTTAATCTAAACAAAATGAGAAATGTTACATTAATAGCTTAAACGATACATTTAATATAAGTTAAATTTTAAAAATTAATCAAATTAGTAACTTAAACATAAAGTTATGACAAATTAATTAAATACTGAAATAAATGTATAATTCAACTGGCTGGATTTTTTCACGTTTTATTTTATTACAGTTAATGTTTAATTTATTTAAGGTCATAAAAATGATGTTGTGTTTTTAGTTTATTTAATTGTAGTTATTTTAGCACCTTAATTTTAAAAGAAAATGAGAAATGTTGCCTTGTAAGCTTATTGAAAAAAAAATACAGTTCATGTTTATTAGCTTATTTAATTTTAGTTATTTTAATACTTAAACTGTCTTGGCAACTAGCTAAAATAAAATAAATATATATTTTTTTTTATTAGTTAAGAAAAAAAAATACACACACACACACACACACACACATATAGTTTTAATTTAAGTTTGCGGTCTTCATTCTGATTCCTGTGGTTTTGCTCAGATCGGGAAGAGCGGGAACATCCCAGCAGGAACTACGGTGGACACCAGCATCACGCATCCGTTCGAGTTTGACTTCTACCTGTGCAGTCATGCAGGTATTCAGGTGAGCACACGACTCGCCGCAGTCATTCATTCATGACCGTGTGTCTGTGACTGTGGTGTGACGTTCTGTGCTCCTCGTCTCAGGGCACCAGCCGACCCTCGCACTACTACGTCCTGTGGGACGACAACCGCTTCACAGCGGACGAGCTGCAGATCCTCACCTACCAGCTGTGCCACACATACGTGCGCTGCACCCGCTCCGTCTCCATCCCAGCGCCTGCGTACTACGCCCGACTCGTGGCTTTCCGTGCGCGATACCATCTGGTGGATAAAGAGCACGACAGGTGAGGCCAAGATCAAATCTGAAACTGCATCATCCAGTAAAATTAAAACAGTAGCTCTGGTCCAAAACCTATTGAGCTGCCTTGCTGCCTATATAGAAAACTACATCCTAAAGGGTGTTCCTTTCCACTGACCTGCTTTACCATATCTGCTAAATCATATGCTTTTTTGTTAGTCAAATAAAATATTTACCTGAAGTATCCTCTGAAATTTTAGATTAATACTTCAATAATTTAATGGCACTGTTGCATGTTCATGCTTCTCTTATTTGGGTTAACGGTCACATGAGATGAACGTGAACAGATTAATTATTGACATTATTATTAGTAGTAGTATTTTGGATTTTAAATTATGCAAAGGCATGAGAATAAAAAACAAAACAAAAACAATAATAAGCGAGAAGTAAATATTAAAAATATATTTAAAATGTGCTAAAAACGGATAAGAAAAGAAAAGAGAAGAATCCATAAATGTTTAGGTTTTAGAACAGAGCTTTTGTCTCATTGCCAGAAACAATATCAGTCTTTTCTGTTATGTGTTTATTTGATTAAAAATATAGAAAAAAAAATTGAAATATTTTTACAATTTCAAATTACCATCTTCTATTTGAATATGATTTAAAATAGAATTAATTCCTGTGATGCTCCGCTGTATTTTCATCATCATTATTCCAGTCGTCAGTATCACATGATTTTCAGAAATCATTCTAATATGCTGCTCAAAAAAAGTTTGATTATTATCAATGTTGAAAACGCTTGTGCTGCTTCATGTTTTCGGTGAAACTATGTCACGCATTCGATTTTCCAGATTCTTTAATGAATAGAAAGTTCAAAATAACAGCATTTATATTTTATATTTCAAAAGACTGGACACTTTTGTAACCTCATAGCGACTGAACTGCCAGCTTTGATGCTCTAATGCATGTAAGATCCGTTTTTAACTGCTCTTTTATCTGATCTCTGTGTCTGTAGCGGGGAGGGCAGTCACGTCTCTGGACAGAGCAACGGTCGAGATCCTCAGGCGCTGGCCAAAGCCGTGCAGATTCACCACGACACACTGAGGACCATGTACTTTGCCTGAGCAGATCTTTACCACACGCTGGACCATCACACACCCCTCGAAACCGTTCCCGGGGTGCTACCAGTCCTACGGAGGCTCACACTTTGTGTTTTGTTGAATCCGGTTGACCTATGCTCTCTTTTTTATTATTTAATTGTGAATTATTGTATACTACCTTCACACTCCCTCATGTACGGATGAATGCAATACGGAGGGAAGGAACGCAGACGGAGCTGTCGTTTTAATACGCCAACACAAAGCTGCCTCTTCACACGACGCCAGACTTCAAAGCAACTGTTGTTACTTCCTCGTTATTTTTCTTGTTGTGGAATTTTTGAAATGTTCCTTTTTGTGAATGACTTGGTACATTAGCACTTCGTTTTAGTTGAAAACACAGGCCCAGCGTTTACATGTCGCAGCTGGAGATCGACTGTAGCGTAAGACGCAGATGCAGGTGTCTCGGATCGATTTTAGGATCGGCGTTAGTTAAAGAGTGGCCATATTAGCATAACGAGAGATGGACCACTGAGTGCTCACTGCATTTGCACTCTCACATCAGCAAGCGTAACACCGAAACCAGCATTATGCACCAGCCAAACTCCATGCAACTGCTGAAAAGAGCCCGCATCTGTAAAACATGCGTTTTACTGCACTTGAAAAGGATTTTTTTTTTACTTCCAATGCACATAAATCTTTCTGAACTCACAGGAATAGTTCACCCGAAAAAAAATTCACTCTTGTGTCATTGCAAACCCTGGATTTTTTTTTCTTCGGTGACACAGAACGAGCTGTTTTCAGTGCAACACTAGATAGAGGGAGATTTTTACTGTAAAGCGCCATATACATGTATAAAACTAGCCTGCATGACTTACATATTATAGCCCAGTCTTTCTGAAATCATATTTTAGATTTGTGTAAGAAAAAGACACAAATTTAAGTTATTGTTCACTATTTTTTTACTTTTAGCTTTTTGTTTTTTTAAATGCGTCTGTAAAAGATATTTGAGACTGCAATGAAGGAGACGATAATCAGTTAATAATCATGTCATTTTTGGTCTGTTCCTTACATAAATGTATTATGTGAATACAGAAGATTTGGAAAACAGTATTTTCATGGCAATATAAATTACCATCCAACTTTGTTGTACAGAAAACAGAATATATATATATATATATATATATATATTAGGGGTGTAACGATACGCGTATTCGTATTGAACCGTTCGGTACGACGCTTTCGGTTCGGTACGCGGTACGCATTATGTATACCGAACGGTTCGTTGGAGTAATTAATTATATTAAAAAAAAAAAAAAAAAAAAAAAAGAGAAATATAATGATATGCGTTCAACAAGTGGCCCAATAACCCAAACGACGTAACAGGCAACGCCCCTGACACTCCCGAAGAAGAAAAAAACACCATCTTATATGTTTATGTTAGGCTACTCAGCAGGCGCTCGCTCACTCAGTACGCGCTGAAGGCTTGTTGCAAAATAGCCAATGCGTTTAACAGACTAGAAATGAGAAGATCCTCCAATAACCAACAGGTCTGGTGTTTGGGTGCACTTTGGATTCCCTTTAAGCTATAATGGTGATGGCAAGAGAGTGGTGGATAAAAAAACAACGGTATGTCGCATCTGCAACATGACAGGGTACACCAGCGGGAATACAAAAAAAAAAAAAAAAAAAAAAAAAACAACAGCGGGAATACTTGAAACATGTCAACTCATTTACGCTGACATCACCTTATTGTGTCAGTATCTGGGAAAAGACGAAAAAAATGAGAAACAAGCACGCAACAAACTATCCCTGCAACATTTAGACACCGGTATTATAGCTTACAGGGAATCCAAAGTGCACCCACACCAGACCTGTTGGTTATTTTAGGATCTTATATTTCTGGTCTGTTAAATGCATTAGACATTTTGCAACGAGCCTTCAGCGCGTGCTGAGTGAGCGAGCGCCTTAGGGGCCGTTCACATATCGTGCCTAAAAACGCGTGGAAAACGCTAAGCGCGTCTTTCTCCTCCTTTCCAAAGCGCTCGGGCAGAAGCGCTCATGAGGCGTCTGTCTTTGCTAAGCAACAATGACGTGCTCTCTCCATGAGACGCGGAAATTTCAGCGAAGGATAAATGGATTTGCAGCTCTAAAAATCGCTTGCAGTAGCTCTGCTACTAAATTTATTTCAAAATTGCAATCCATATACAACTATGATCAGCTGATCCTTCATCTTGGCTGAGCTCTCAACGTTGTTACGGGAAAGGATGAAGCTGATTGGTTGGTTCTTGTCACATGACCCGCGGTGCGCTTGCAGCATTCTGAAAAGTTGAGATGTTTTTACATTTTGCTGTATCTAAAACATACCGAACCGAACCGAACCGTGACATCAGTGTATCGTATCGAACCGTGAATTTTGTGAACCGTTACACCCCTAATGTATATATATATATATGAAGAGTTCAGATGCAAAAGCCTCTAAATGCCATCTGAAATTTTCATCTAAAATTAGGATTTTTATCAAGCTCTTATGCTTAAGTTGAGGCATTTTACTTTAATTGCAATGTGCATGTCCTTTGCCAGACTATTAAAGTGAAATAACTGAACATAAATATAGGAGCCTGATAAAAATCCAAATTTCAGATGGCATTTAGAGGCGTTTGCATCTGAACTCTTCATATATATATATATATATATATATTCTGTTTTCTGTACAACAAAGTTATAAACATCAAGTTGCATTTTGATAAATCATGACAATGTATTTCTTTGGAATAACATGCACTTATTAATGCATGCTTCATAAGATTTTGATTGTTCTTGTTTCTTCATGAACATTTTTGGGTGAACTTTTCCTTTAAATCCTTTTCTTCACCTTGCCTCTGTAAACAAAGCAAAACCAGGTCACTGAGGCAAGTCATGTTTAAGATGATCGTAGAGAATGAGATGTGTTTGTCTCTGCCGGGAGCTTTGGTAACAATTCAGGAAGATGTTTGTGTGTAGTGAGCCACACAGACTCTCACCGGTTCTAGATGTTGGTAACACTGCCACATTCCCTTCCCAACAAGCACATTAACACTTGCCAGTATCACTGGTGCAGTGGGCATGTAGGCATGCCGGAAAACACCTTTTCTGCAAGTTAAGGGAGCATTATGTCATGTAATCATGTCATATGGTGAATGAATGAAATGCATGTTTAAACTGAGTTGGTGTTGTAACCGGAGCCTCTTGGTAATCACATTAAGACTGAGCCCGTACTAACATTCGATGCCATACTTTCTCACCCGTTTGCCTTAAAATGAAAATCTGTCATTACAAATCCGGATTAGTTTTTTTTTTTTTTTTTTCACAGCTGCATACAAAAAACACTTCATAGGAAGATTAAATAATGACTTGAATTTTCATTTTCTGGTGAACTTTTCCTTTTACTGCAAAGTGGCAGAGAGTCTCCACAAGGTGGCGTGGTTGAAAGACTCGCCCCATAGAGCCCGAAACGCTTTGGTGAATTCAAAGGGATTTTAAGATGTAACCCGTTTAATTTTAACTCGTGTTTATGAAATGAATACAAAGACATGCCTTTATATATTAGGTTTTACCAACCCCACGAGGTGATTTTTATTGATGCCCGCTGTACAGTATTGATCCGGTCTGTCCTGGACTAAATATTCTGATGCAGACTAGACTCTCAGAAGTCACAGCACCTTGTTAATGATGAAGAAGATGGAGAGTGAACTTCACCCGACCTCAACGTTTAAGCAATATTAAGCCACTGATAAAGAACAGTTCATATCATAGCACTTCCCAATAGATTCAATGAAGAACACATAAGCAAGTCATTTTGGCTCTGTGTGTAATAGTGAGAGGACTTTGTTTGGGATGATTATTTTTTGAAGAAAATAAAAGTTGTTTTTTTATTAAATACTGTGTTGAGTCCTGCTTGCAGATGTGAGGGGGGCCGGCCTCATCTTTTGTTATTCATACATTTAATTCTATTGAAGTAGCATGCATTTACAACCCATTTACTTCCAAAATATGACATTTCAAATAGAAACCAGATTTCTTAATATATTGATTAATCATGACAACGTATTTCTTTGGAATAACATGCACTTATTAATGCATGCTTCATAAGATTTTGATTTCATGTTGACTGTAATAGTTTGTAAAATCACGTTTCTATTCTGATTTATTGACTGGATCAACAGCATAATTCATGTTGTTTAGATCGTGCACTGAACTGAATCCTACGGTGTAAGAATGGTTTTACAAAGATGAATAAGGCCTAGTAGGTAAAATCACTCTTATCATCAGTTAAATGTAGGGATGCACCGAAATGAAAATTCTTGGCCGAAACCGAAAAAGAGAAAACCAAGGCCGAAAACCGAAACCGAAACACCGAAAGAAATTATGCCAATTATTAGTACCATTGCATTTATTGCTATGACAGTGTACTAACTTTACTAAAATTAAGACATTGCAATTGCATAAATTAATATTAAAGTTTCAAAGATAATTACAATTACATAACTTATTTAAAAAAAAACATTAAAAAAAATTAATTACAAATGATGCAAATATTTATTAAGCACATTGCAACAATGCACAGTATAAAATAAAATTCAAACAAAAAAAATATCCCACTCATGTGTATATTTAATAATAATGTACAGGCCTACTGGCCTGCAGAAAGGTTTTAAAATGAACAGTTCTCTCATAAAAAACAAAGTGCATTTAGGTGAAGTGCATTTGAAATTTTTCTATGTAGGACTAGAAAGTGCATTACTTCTCCAGTTGGCAAGACTGTTATCACTTCTGGGGATGGGGACTTCAGACAGATAACCATCTAGCTGTTGAGCAGTTGAGCTTGTCATCTGCCTGACATTTGAGACATATTTGAGAGAGTGTATTTAAATAGGGCCAGGGCATAAATAAACATTTTTATCAAATTAAAGCAGAATTAAAGCTCCGTCTCCACGCGGGTTCTCCGCATCCAGCGTGGCCTGGATCATTTCTCGTGCGCGCTGCCTTATTTCTGCATCCAAGTAATGGTCTTTATAACGCGGATCAAGCACATTCGCGATAAAGTGCAGAGGATCCGACAAGATCTCAGTGAGACGTGTGCTAACAGACTATAAGACTGTACTTTTCTTTGTTTTTACTTCGTGGTCCGTCTTAATCTCTTTGTTAGGAGACGCTTTAGTGCTGCGAATAAAGGAATACGAAGAGAGAGAATGTTCTCACTGGTGTTAAGTGAATGTCGCGTGAAGCTCGTGGTCTGCGCTTTGCAGGTGCACGTGCAGGTCGCGGTTTCTGTTTGCGTCATCACAACATTTCGGCCGTGTTGTTTCGGTGATAAAAGTCTATCGGCCGAAAACCGAAAAGGCCATTTTCGGCCGAAAATTTTCGGTGGCCGAAATTTCGGTGCATCCCTAGTTAAATGGGTAAAGATTATAATTCATTTTATCAGCTTTTTATTCAAGACAATTCATGGTAAAAATTTATGAACAGATGGAAAAGAACTGATTAAGATATCCCTTCCTCAAATATGGTGATGGAATAAACACCTACTTTAGGGGTGAAAATAGGACTTTAATCAAGTAAAAACTTAATGAATTATGAACATTCAGCGGCAAACATGAGGTGCGAGCGGTCGCGAGCGAGGATGGGAGAATGGAGGATTTTTTTTTTTGGAGCAACTGGGATGGTGCCCTAGGCAGATTGAGTCAGTCCGGGAGTTCGGAGCGGGTTCGCGAATCATTTGAATCAGTTCGGTAGTTCGGAGCGGGATCGTGAATCATTTGAGTCAGTTATGGAGATCGCGAATCATTTGAGTCGGTTTGGGATTTCGTAGCGGGTTCGCGAATCATTTGAGTTAGTTTGGGGATCGCAAATAATTTGAATCAGTTCGGAAGTTCGGAGCGGGATCACGAATCACGAAAGATTCGCGCTCGTAAATTTTCAAATTGGCCATAACCTTTAATTTGTTGCTGCCAACTGGGGTGGCAAGGCTTTCTTTTAGGGTGACATTTGCCAGGTAGATCTGCCCCTGCATGTTTCCATAATTTCGTACGTTCGTATCTATCTATCTATCTATCTATCTATCTATCTATCTATCTATCTATCTATCTATCTATCTATCTATCTATCTATCTATCTATCTATCTATCTATCTATCTATCTATCTATCTCGTGATCCCCGTCCCTTCCCTCGCGCTTTCCCTCTCAGCCAATCAGCGCGCGTCTCCAGTGTTGCCAACTTCTTTCAATGGAAAGTAGCTAAACCCTGCCTGATAAGTCGCTAAATGTCGCTAGATGACGTCACACGCTAAATTAGCATATTCATCACGTAAGTGCGTCATATTATCTTGCCCTTTCTGTGCTCATGTAATGCATTTTAAGGCAGCTAAAATTTTCAATACAAGTTTTTAATTATTATATCTTAATGTTTCTGTTGTCCGACAACGGAATTAATATTATAATGAATGAAACGCGGTCCATTAAGACTACATAACCAGCTCTCAAATCCTATTTATGACAATGTCTAATGAAATCACATACACATAAGATTAAGATAATGATTGTACTGTGATTTCGGCTATACTTGTATGTAAAATAGAGTTAGAAGCAACAGAATATATTTTTTAACTGAAAGTGCTGCTCCTCTTTGCTCGCTGAACATAACAGATGCACAGAGAGAGAGGCGTGTGTGCACGCTGGGAGAGAGAGAGAGAGAGAGAGAGAGAGAGAGAGAGAGAGAGAGAGAGAGAGAGAGAGCTCGTGCGGCAGTGTCGGAGAGTCTCAGAGACTAAATAAGGTCTGTCAAAAAAAAAAGTCGCTAGATTTGTCGCTAGTCGCTTTTTTGGAAAAAAAAGTCGCTATGGGGGTCTGAAAAGTCGCTAAATCTAGCGACAAAGTCGCTAAGTTGGCAACACTGCGCGTCTCTCGCGCTCGCGGAGGATCAGAGGCTCCATATTTAGACGTCGCGAGTTTCGCTGAGGCTCTGAGAGAGAGAGAGAGAGAGAGAGAGAGAGAGAGAGAGAGAGAGAGAGAGAGAGAGAGAGAGAGAGAGAGAGAGAGAGAGAGAGAGAGAGAGAGAGAATTCAACTCCCTGCTTATTTCACGCCACCGCCGGGGTAAACTGGAGGGAATACGCGCTATCGAAAAGCCTCGCTCCCCGAGGACGGAATTCATGGATGAACGGGCCAGGGACCTTCTCCTCACAGATGGGATTGTAGCTTAGCTAGTTAGCTCGGCCGCAGAAGCAGGCTAGCTATGTCGAAGAGCGGAGGCGACATCAGTTGACTTTTACTCGCTGTAGCGTCATAACACTCAACAAACCGCCTCGGTCTTTCCAAAGACGCGTTTCTGAAGGCGTCTCCGTCACAGAAACAGCTATTCGGGACTGTATTCGGGGAGGTTGAGGGAACTTCGCGATTTAGCTTGCTGGCTAGCTGGACGTCACCTCAGTCTGTCAAACGAACCTGAAATCCGGGGACGGAACCGGACAGAGACCTCATGAATGGAAATCGGAACTACAGGTGTGTGTGTGTGTGTGTGTGTGTGTGTGATGTTGTGTCTGTGGGCAACGTCATGACGACGGAGTGGATACATATAGTGCACATCATATTATATACAATATTTAATAGTGCAATGAAGTTTCCTTAACCATACGAACCCCTGCTCAATCATAACTACGCTCAGCATACTTACAAACATGCATACTGTCACTCACATTTTTTAACATAGACTTGAAAGTGCATGATCCAAACCTAAATTTTTATAATTGATGACTGAAAACATTTTGTAACATGATTTTGATGTACCATTTTCACTGTAATGCCATGTTTGAATTTAAAATGGGTTTCAAAGGATGCATTTTGAGATTTTAAGTTAGTTTTCCAAGTGATATATAATTTCTGATGATTTCTAAAGTGGAATAGAGAAAAGGCAACAAAGAAGACTTTTGTTTTTGTTTTTTTGTTTTTTGACAAAGGTCAGAACTCCTGTTATGATGTAGGTTTTGAGGTGCACTCTTGCATAAATTAATCTATTACTTTTCCTGCATAACTTTTAACAAAAAAAGATTGGTAAAATATCTATTAGGAGTCTTAAACCTTTCCAACGATATATAGTTCGTCATGATTTGATTAGGATTTAATTGTATATAGTGAAGTATATACCACGGGGCAAGTGTCAGTTAACTGGATATAGCATCTGACATCTAGCAACTACACTGTTTTACAACTTTGTCTTCGTTGTGAACCGCATGTTTTCTCAAACCTTATTTTTGACACTTAATTTTGCTTGAAGTATTCTCGAGTCCTCATGATGCTAAGAGATGTCTGGCTGGGAATTTCAAATTGTGTTTTACAGGCCTGGAGATGTTAATCAAATCTTTGGCTTTTTTGCATTGAATTTTATTTGAAAATATTTCATTGGCTCGATGTTGGTCATGTGTAGATGGCAAGCCATAGTGAGGTATGATTAATTAGTAATTCAGTGTGGATTTTGAACTCAAAGTTATGTAAATGCATTGTTTAAGATTTGGAAATCCATTTGTCAATGGTAAAACGATTGAGTCATTTAGAGATGCGATAAAACACTTTACCTCATGTGACCTGCAGTAAGTGGGTTAGAATCAGGTCAGACGACTGACCTCTCATGACCTCACTGACCTCAAAGTCAGAAGTTCATCACTGCTAGATTTCCATTTTTAAGTGCATTTCCCTAAAGTTGTATCGTCCTTTTTGCTTGTGGCTGTTTTCTTAAATGACACTTGTCTGTGTTGACTAATTAGTTGAAATTTCAAGGGTCTGCATTGTGTGTCACCTGTGGAATACCCCATCTGAAGGGGCTTTGTGGAGGAAAGGTTACCTCGCGCATTGGATTTTCCCTTCGAAATGTGTTCAGTGGTTCTGTACTATTGCTGAGAAATCAAGATTGTATAAAATAATGTGTCTTTGGGGTTCAGTGGCTGATTGACATGAGGTCTTTACAGCTTATAAAAATCCATTTTAATCCATTTTCTGGTTTTCATTTTAATGGTTTGATTTAAATATTATTAATCGAAATGCATGTTTAATCAATTGAAATCATGAAGCTGATTAACAACCATTCATTAAAAAGTAACAAAAAAATAAATAAATACATTTTAGGGCCTTATAAAATTCAGTTACTTTTTTTTCTCCAGATTTAATAGTTTTTCTCTCCCAGGTAATTTTTTTTTCATTATAATTTCTCTGGATTCTGTTTTTTATGGTTAAATTGTATTTTATTAATCAAAAAGCATGTAAATTACTTGAAATCTTGAAACATACAATTTAAGAACAATCAATTAAAGTGGTATATCACCTAAATAAAAATGTGAAACCTATTAAAAACAAAAAACTAAAAAAAAACTCTCTCTATTTTACATTTTTAAATGGTCTGCTTGAAATTTTCTGGATTTTGTTTAAATGGTTAATTTTAAGTTCTTTTAATGAAAAAAGCATTAGTAAGTAATTAAAATCTTGAAACTTATACAATTGAACAACAATTTATTAAAAAGTTTAACAAAAAATGACTAAATAGGTTTTTTTTTCCACAAAATTCCATCTTTGTTTGATTGATTATTATTTACTCATTACATTGAAAAGTACAGTCTACTCCGATATTAACATTCCTTTTAAGACGCGTATCCATCCAAATTTGCCAGATTTTTTTAATTATTAAAAAAAATGTGTGTTTTTTGTCCTTTGGTTAGCTGTAAGGGATTAATTTAGGAAAAGGGGGTGGCCAAAACATACCCCGAAGGCTTATAAAACCGTTTTGGAGTGTTTAAACTGTCATCCATACGTCCAGGTTGGCTCAGACCACCTCAGAGGCATTAATGTGCTTGAACCCCGTAAATGCTTGCTTGCAGCTTAATTTAGGGGTTCAAGCACGCAGTGCTGAAACCCTATTGTTTTGTAGGATTATTTATTATTAGGGGTTCAAGCACGCAGTGCTGAAACCCTTTGTAATTGTTAGGATTTTATTATTATTATTATTCTTCCGCCCTAGAACTGAACGTGCAGCCCAAACCGTAAGGCCTAGAGAGCTGAAATTTGGACAGATCGTAGAGCTCATTTGGGGAGAACTTATCAAAGTCTTAGCCCAATCGGCCTAACGGGGGCGCTACAGCGCAAAAAACTAAAATTTTGGACATTTTTGGCCGCAGATCGTAAACCGTTAGCCGTAGACTCAAAAACAAGGCATCGTTGCAATCCTTGGGTTAGCCCGAACAAAAGTGCACAGCTGCATTTTTTGCTCTACGACGCACCGTTTTCTCGCAAAATCGAGCTATATCCGAAACCTACTTTTGCGAACTAGTCTTAGGATTTTTAACCAATCGGAATCAAACCACTTCAGAAATATTCCCTGGACACTCAATATCAATAATTATCAAAAAAAAGTTGAAATTTCAATTCTTACGCGAAACAGTACACCAAAAAGCGTCTATGCTAACGTTAGCCAAATGCTATTTTTAGCTATAACTCTTGAACGGAATGAGATATCTTCACCAAACTTGGTACACATATGTATGAGCTCAATCTTTGGTCATACAAAAAAATTGCGCATCTCTGCCACTTGGGGGCGCTATAAGATAAAAAACACATAAATGGCTATAACTAGGCAACCGTTGGCTCGATCGACTTGAAATTGGTATGCAGTGTCTTGGTCTGAAGGGGCACAAGTACCTATGAGGACATTTGCATATCTCAAAAAAACATGGCCGCCATTGGCCAAACAATTTTAAGCACCTATTTGAAAGGGTTAACGGATGTTGATCGGAACAAAACTCGCTGGTACGTTCGACTCATGAACCTTAAGGTCTGTAAGAATTTTGAAAGAAATCGGCCACTAGTTGGCGCTAACGAGTTTTATGGCTCTGTAATCACGTGGTGTTTCACATATCAACGAAATATGCATATCATTTGATAGATCTCCTCATAATGCACAACTTTGCCTCAAGAACCATTGCTGTCAATCAAATTGTTCAAATGTTATTCACAAATATGTTAAAAACCTACTTTTACGAACTAGTCCTAGGTTTTTGTCCGATCGGAACCAAACCACTGCAGTAATATTCTGTGGACTCTCTAGATCAATAATTATCAAAAAAATGTTGAATTTTGTCCTTTGGTTAGCTGTAAAGGGTAATTTAGTAAAAGGGGTGTGGCCAAACATACCCCAAAGCCTATAAAACCTAAACGAAAACTCAAAACTTTATGAAACTTCGTGAATCATGTAATCAGGTGACTCTTAACAAGCATGCAAAGTTTCATGGAGATCGGATCATAGGTGGCGCTATAACAGTTGAAAAAAGCCTCAAAAACAAACATTTTCAATAGAAATGATCACAATTTGTAGGACATGTTCATACATTCACACAAACACTAGATCTTCATATCATATGATAGATCTCCTCTTTGTGAACAACTTTGCCTCAAGGAGCGAAGATGTCAATCAAATCGTTCAATTGTTATTCACAAATATGTTAAAAACTTACTTTTGCGAACTAGTCCAGATTTTTACCCGATCGAAACCAAACCACTGCAGTAATTTTCTCTGGACTCTCTAGATCAATAATTATCAAAAAATGTTGAATTTTGTCCTTTGGTTAGCTTTAACTGGCTAAATTAGAAAAGGGCGTGACCAAAATACCCAAAAGCATATAAAACCTAAACGAAAACTCAAAACTTTATGAAACTTGGTGAAAACATGTAACAGGTGACTCTTAACAAGCATGCAAATTTTCATGGAGATCGGACCACAGGTGGCGCTATGACAGTAGAAAAGGTCTCAAAACATAAGATTGATATGGTAAATGGCCTCAATTGTCTGAAAATGCTCATATATTCACATAAACACTAGATCTTCATATCATATGATAGATCTCCTCATTCTGAACAACTTTTGGGACCAATGTTGTCAATAAAGCTGTTAATTAAATATTGAAGATTATTTTAAAAAAGTTACTTTGGCAAAGTAGTCCAAGGCTTTAAGCTGAAAATCAATAAAACCACTGAAGTACAATTCTCTAGACTCTGAAGGTCAATAATAATGAAAAACATGTTGAAAAATTGCATTTGGACAACTATAAACCAGTGATTGTATAATATGTTCTTTTCACAGTGTACACAAAGCCTATTTATACAAACAGAAAGCCCACAAACTATCAAAACTGTGTAAAATAAAGCCTAATTTCATTCTAAACAAGCATGCAAAATTTAAGAGAGATTGGGCAAAAAACTTTACACTATAACAGTTATGTTTAAAAACAGTGTTGTTTGAGTAAATGCAACCACTAGATGGCAGCGGAAGACCACTAATGGGCTCATTCAGCAAATTGAAACAGTACTTTTGAGAAGATTTATGAATTCATGCCTAAACATAAAAAAAAAAACACTGTTACAACATTTTAAATCTCACTGAGTTAAAGTTTTCCATTTTGTTCATACAGACTTACCAGTTTTTTAAAATTTTGCCACATTATGATTACAGTGAAACCTGAAAATGACATTCCAAACTCTTAAAACTAGTTTAATCATTTAATTTCAGTGCGTGTGTCTGTCTGTCAGCCTATTCTCCGTTTTGGATGTGTTTAACTGTCATCCGTACATCCAGGTTGGCTCAGACCACCTCAGAGGCCTTAATGTGCTTGAACCCCGTAAATGCTGCTTGCAGCTTTAATTATTATTATTATTATTATTATTATTATTCTCCACTCAAA
>NW_020527636.1:0-17511 GCF_003368295.1 Carassius auratus | reverse complement strand
CGAAACAAAACGGTCACTCTGATTTTGGGTCTACGACGCCCGTTTTTTCGCAAAATCGAGCTATATCCAAAACCTACTTTTGCGAACTAGTCCTAGGTTTTTCAACCAATCTGAACCAAACCACTGCAGAAATATTCTCTGGACAGTGAATATCAATAATTATCAAAAAAAAGTTGAAATTTCGATTCTTACGCGAAACAGTACGCCAAAATGTCGAAAGTCGAGGCCAATTTTACGCAACAGGCTATAACTCTTGAACGGAATGAGATATCTTAACCAAACTCGGTATACACATATGTATGAGCTCAATCTTTGGTCAAATAAAAAAAAATTGCGCACCTCTGCCACTTGGGGGCGCTATAAAAAGAAAAAACACATAAATGGCTATAACTAGGCAACCGTTGGCTCGATCGACTTGAAAATTGGTATGCAGTGTCTTGGTCTGAAGGGGCACAAGTACCTATGAGGACATTTGCATATCTCAAAAAACATGGCCGCCATTGGCCAAACAATTTTAAGCACCTATTTGAAAGGGTTAACGGATGTTGATCGGAACGAAACTCGCTGGGTACGTTCGACTCATGAACCTTAAGGTCTGTAAGAATTTTGAAAGAAATCGGCCACTAGTTGGCGCTAACGAGTTTTATGGCTCTGTAATCACGTGTTTCACTGGTGTTCACATATCAACACAATATGCATATCATTTGATAGATCTCCTCATAATGCACAACTTTGCCTCAAGAACCATTGCTGTCAATCAAATCGTTCAATTGTTATTCACAAATATGTTAAAAACCTACTTTTGCGAACTAGTCCTAGGTTTTTTGTCCGATCGGAACCAAACCACTGCAGTAATATTCTGTGGACTCTCTAGATCAATAATTATTAAAAAAATGTTGAATTTTGTCCTTTGGTTAGCTGTAAAGGGGTAATTTAGAAAAAGGGGTGTGGCCAAACATACCCCAAGCCTATAAAACCTAAAGAAAACTCAAACTTTATGAAACTCAGTGAAATCATGTAACAGGTGACTCTTAACAAGCATGCAAAGTTTCATGGAGATCAGACCATAGGTGGCGCTATAACAGTAGAAAAGGTCTCAAAACACAAGATTTATATGGTAAATGGCCTCAAAATGTTTGAAAATGCTCATATATTCACTCAAAAACACTAAATCTTCATATCATATGATAAATCTCCTCATTCTGAACAACTTTGCCTCTGGGACCAATGTTGTCAATAAAGCTGTTAATTAAATATTCAAGATTATTTTAAAAAAGTTACTTTGGCATACTTGTGATACGGTTTAAGATGAAAATCAATAAAACCACTGAAGTACAATTCTCTAGACTCTGAAGGTCAATAATTATCAAAAACATGTTGAACAATTGCATTTGGGCAACTATAAACCAATAATTTTATTAATATGTTTTTTGCATAGTGTACACAAAGGCCTATTTATACAAACAGAAAGCCCACAAATTATCAAAACTGTGTAAAATAATGCATGATTTCATTCTAAACAAGCATGCAAAATTTAAGAGAGATTGGGCAAAAAAAAATTACAACACTATAACAGTTATGTTTAAAACACAGTGTTGTTTGAGTAAATGCAATTTATAACCACTAGATGGCAGCGGAAGACCACTAATGGGCTCATTCAGATAGTTAAACAGTACTGTTTTCATGAATTCATGCCAAAACATTAATAAATTAACTGTTATAACATTTTAAATCTCATTGAATTGATGTTTTCCATTTTGTTTATACAGATGTATCAGTTTTTACAATTTTGCCACATTATGTTTACAGTTTAACCTGAAAATGACATCTAAACTCTGAAAAAGAGAAGACTTGCAATAATTTATGTCACCTATCACTTATTTTCAAATACCTATATCTGCAACAAAATGTTTGTGCATGTCTTTGTGCATATGCTTATAGAGTATACATATATTAGTCTAATCATTTACTTTCAGTGTGTGTGTCTGTCTGTTAGCCTGTTCTCCATTTTGGATGTGTTTAAATGTCATCCATGCATCCAGGTTGGCTCAGACCACCTCAGAGGCCTTAATGTGCTTGAACCCCGGTAAATGCTGCTTGCAGCTTTAATTATTATTATTATTATTATTCTTCTGCCCTAGAACTGAACGTGCAGCCCAAACCGTAAGGCCTAGAGAGCTGAAATTTGGACAGATCGTAGAGCTCAATTTGGGGAGAACTTATCAAAGTCTCAGCCCAATCGGCCTAACGGGGGCGCTACAGCGCAAAAAACAAAAATTTTGGACAGTTTTGGCCGTAAATCGTATACCGTTAGCCGTAGACTCAAAAACATGGCATTGTTGCAATCCTTGGGTTAGCCCGAACAAAAGTGCACGGCGCCTTTTTGGGGTCTACGACGCACCGTTTTCTCGCAAAATCGAGCTATATCCGAAACCTACTTTTGCGAACTAGTCCTAGGATTTTCAACCAATCAGAACCAAACCACTTCATAAATATTCCCTGGACACTCAATATCAATAATTATCAAAAAAAAGTTGAAATTTCAATTCTTACGCGAAACAGTACGCCAAAAAGCGTCTATGCTAACGTTAGCCAAATGCTATTTTGACTATAACTCTTGAACGGAATGAGATATCTTCACCAAACTCGGTACACATATGTATGAGCTCAATCTTTGGTCAAATCAAAAAAATTGCGCATCTCTGCCACTTGGGGGCGCTATAAGATAGAAAAAACACATAAATGGCTATAACTAGGCAACCGTTGGCTCGATCGACTTGAAAATCGGTATGCAGTGTCTTGGTCTGAAGGGGCACAAGTACTTATGAGGACATTTGCATATCTCAAAAAACATGGCCGCCATTGGCCAAACAAATTTAAGCACCTATTTGAAAGGGTTAACGGATGTTGATCGGAACGAAACTCGCTGGGTACGTTCGACTCATGAACCTTAAGGTCTGTAAGAATTTTGAAAGAAATCGGCCACTAGTTGGCGCTAACGAGTTTTATGGCTCTGTAATCACGTGGTGTTTCACATATCAACACAATATGCATATCATTTGATAGATCTCCTCGTAATGCACAACTTTGCCTCAAGAACCATTGCTGTCAATCAAATCGTTCAATTGTTATTCACAAATATGTTAAAAACCTACTTTTGCGAACTAGTCCTAGGTTTTTTGCCCGATCGGAACCAAACCACTGCAGTAATATTCTGTGGACTCTCTAGATCAATAATTATTAAAAAAAATGTTGAATTTTGTCCTTTGGTTAGCTGTAACGGGGTAATTTAGAAAAAGGGGTGTGGCCAAACATACCCCAAAGCCTATAAAACCTAAAGGAAAACTCAAAACTTTATGAAACTCAGTGAAATCATGTAACAGGTTACTCTTAACAAGCATGCAAAGTTTCATGGAGATCGGATCATAGGTGGCGCTATAACAGTTGAAAAGCCTCAAAACACACATTTTCATATGGAAAATGATCACAATTGTTAGACATGTTCATACATTCACACAAAACACTAAATCTCCATGTCATATGATAGATCTCCTCATTCTGAACAACTTTGCCTCTGGGACCAATGTTGTCAATAAAGCTGTTAATTAAATATTCAAGATTATTTTAAAAAAGTTACTTTGGCATACTTGTGATACGGTTTAAGATGAAAATCAATAAAACCACTGAAGTACAATTCTCTAGACTCTGAAGGTCAATAATTATCAAAAACATGTTGAACAATTGCATTTGGGCAACTATAAACCAATAATTTTATAATATGTTCTTTTGCATAGTGTACACAAAGGCCTATTAATACAAACAGAAAGCCCACAAATTATCAAAACTGTGTAAAATAATGCATAATTTCATTCTAAACAAGCATGCAAAATTTAAGAGAGATTGGGCAAAAAAAAATTACAACACTATAACAGTTATGTTTAAAACCAGGGTTGTTTGAGTAATCGCAATTTATAACCACTAGATGGCAGCGGAAGACCACTAATGGGCTCATTCAGCTAAGTTGAACAGCACTGTTTTCATGAATTCTTGCCAAAACATTAATAAATTAACTGTTATAACATTTTAAATTTTACTGAATCAATGTTTTCCATTTTGTTCATACAGATGTATCAGTTTTTACAATTTTGCCACATTATGATTACAGTTTAACCTGAAAATGACATCTAAACTCTAAAAAAGAGAAGACTTGCAATAAGTTTATTATCACCTATCACTTATTTCAAATACCTATATCTGCAACAAAATGTGTGTCCATGTATATGTGTGTCTTTGTGTGTGTGTGTGTGTGTGTGTGTGCATATGCTTATAGAGTATACATATATTAGTCTAATCGTTTGCTGTCAGTGTGTGTGTCTGTCTGTTAGCCTGTTCTCCATTTTGGATGTGTTTAACTGTCATCCATGCATCCAGGTTGGCTCTGACCACCTCAGAGGCCTTAATGTGCTTGAACCCCGGTAAAATGCTGCTTGCAGCTTTAATTATTAGGGGTTCAAGCACGCAGTGCTGAAACCCTATTGTAATTGTTAGGATTTTTATTATTAGGGGTTCAAGCACGCAGTGCTGAAACCCTCTTGTAATTGTTAGGATTTTTATTATTATTATTATTCTTCCGCCCTAGAACTGAACGTGCAGCCCAAACCGTAAGGCCTAGAGAGCTGAAATTGGACAGATCGTAGAGCTCATTTTGGGGAGAACTTATCAAAGTCTTAGCCCAATCGGCCTAACGGGGGCGCTACAGCGCAAAAAACTAAAATTTTGGACATTTTTGGCCGCAGATCGTAAACCGTTAGCCGTAGACTCAAAAACAAGGCATCGTTGCAATCCTTGGGTTAGCCCGAACAAAAGTGTACAACTGCATTTTTTGCTCTACGACGCACCGTTTTCTCGCAAAATCGAGCTATATCCGAAACATACTTTTGCGAACTAGTCTTAGGATTTTCAACCAATCAGAACCAAACCACTTCATAAATATTCCCTGGACACTCAATATCAATAATTATCAAAAAAAAGTTGAAATTTCAATTCTTACGCGAAACAGTACACCAAAAAGCGTCTATGCTAACGTTAGCCAAATGCTATTTTAACTATAACTCTTGAACGGAATGAGATATCTTCACCAAACTCGGTATACATATGTATAAGCTCAATCTTTGGTCAAATCAAAAAATATTGCGCATCTCTGCCACTTGGGGGCGCTATAAGATAGAAAAAACACATAAATGGCTATAACTAGGCAACTGTTGCCTCGATCGACTTGAAAATTGGTATGCAATGTCTTGGTCTGAAGGGGCACAAGTACATATGAGGACATTTGCATATCTCAAAAAAACATGGCCGCCATTGGCCAAACAATTTTAAGCACCTATTTGAAAGGGTTAACGGATGTTGATCGGAACGAAACTCGCTGGGTACGTTCGACTCATGAACCTTAAGGTCTGTAAGAATTTTGAAAGAAATCGGCCACTAGTTGGCGCTAACGAGTTTTATGGCTCTGTAATCACGTGGTGTTTCACATATCAACACAGTATGCATATCATTTGATAGATCTCCTCATAATGCACAACTTTGCCTCAAGAACCATTGCTGTCAATCAAATCATTCAATTGTTATTCACAAATATGTTAAAAACCTACTTTTGCGAACTAGTCCTAGGTTTTTTGTCCGATCGGAACCAAACCACTGCAGTAATATTCTGTGGACTCTCTAGATCAATAATTATTAAAAAAATGTTGAATTTTGTCCTTTGGTCAGCTGTAAAGGGGTAATTTAGAAAAAGGGGTGTGGCCAAACATACCCCAAAGCCTATAAAACCTTAACGAAAACTCAAAACTTTATGAAACTCGGTGAAATCATCTAACTTGTGACTCTTAACAAGCATGCAAAGTTTCATGGAGATCAGACCATAGGTGGCGCTATAACAGTAGAAAAGGTCTCAAAACACAAGATTTATATGGTAAATGGCCTCAAATTGTTTGTAAATGCTCATATATTCACTCAAAAACACTAAATCTTTATATCATTTGATAAATATCCTCATTCTGAACAACTTTGCCTCTGGGACCAACGTTGTCAATAAAGCTGTTAATTAAACATTCAAGATTATTTTAAAAAGGTACTTTGGCAAACTAGTGATCGGGTATAAGATGAAAATCAATAAAACCACTGAAGTACAATTCTCTAGACTCTGAAGGTCAATAATTATCAAAAACATGTTGAACAATTGCATTTAGACAACTATAAACCAGTAATTTTATATTATGTTATTTGCATAGTGTACACAAAGGCCTATTAATACAAACAGAAATCCCACAAATGATCAAAACTGTGTAAAATAATGCATGATTTCATTCTAAACAAGCATGCAAAATTTAAGAGAGATTGGGCAAAAATAAAAAAAAATAACAACACTATAACAGTTATGTTTAGAAACACAGTGTTGTTTCAGTAAATGCAATTTATAACCACTAGATGGCAGCGGAAGACCACTAATGGGCTCATTCAGTTAAAATGAACAGTACTGTAGAAAGGATTCATGAATTCATGCCAAAACATTAATAAATTAACTGTTATAACATGTTACATCTTATTGAATCAATGTTTTCCATTTTGTTCATACAGACACATCATTTTTTACAATTTTGCCACATTGTGATTACAGTGAAACCTGAATGACATCTAAACTCTTAAAAACTAGTTTAATCATTTAATTTCAGTGTGTGTGTGTCTGTCTTTTGGATGTATTTAAATGTCATCCATACATCCTGGTTGGCCGAGACCACCCCAGAGGCACAAAGACCTATTAATACAAACAGAAATCCCACAAATTATCAAAACTGTGTAAAGTAATGCATAATTTCATTCTAAACAAGCATGCAACATTTAAGAGAGATAGGGCAAAAAAACCCAACAACAACACTTTAACAGTTATGTTTAAAAACACAGTGTTGTTTGAGTAAATGCAATTTATAACCACTAGATGGCAGCGGAAGACCACTAATGGGCTCTTTCAGCTAGTACTGTTTTTATGAATTCATGCCAAAACATTAATAAATTAACTGTTATAACATTTTGTATCTCATTGAATTGATGTTTTCCATTTTGTTCATACAGATGTATCAGTTTTAACAATTTTGCCACATTATGATTACAGTTTAATCTGAAAATGACATCTAAACTCTAAAAAAAGAGAAGACTTGCAATAAGCTTATTGTCACCTATCACTTTTTATCAAATACCTATATCTGCCACAAAATGTTTGTGCATGTATATGTGTATCTTTGTGTGTCTTTGTGTGTGTGTGTGTGTGTGTGTGTTGTGCATATGCTTATAGAGTATACATATATTAGTCTAATCATTTACTTTCAGTGTGCGTGTCTGTCTGTTAGCCTGTTCTCCATTTTGGATGTGTTTAACTGTCATCCATACATCCAGGTTGGCTCTGACCACCTCAGAGGCCTTAATGTGCTTGAACCCCGGTAAAATGCTGCTTGCAGCTTTAATTATTAGGGGTTCAAGCACGCAGTGCTGAAACCCTATTGTATTTGTTAGGATTTTTATTATTATTATTATTATTATTATTATTATTATTCTTCCGCCTTAAAACTGAACGTGCAGCCCAAACCGTAAGGCCTAGAGAGCTGAAACTTGGTCAGATGGTAGTAGTCTTGCTCGCTACTCAGATACAAAGAACCGGCCCAATCGGCCTAACGGGGGCGCTACAGCGCAAAAAACAAAAATTTTGGACAATTTTGGCCGTAAAGTGTAAACCGTTAGCCATAGACTCAAAAACATGGCATTGTTGCAATCCTTGGGTTAGCCCGAACAAAAGTGCACGGCGCCTTTTTGGGGTCTACGACGCACCGTTTTCTCGCAAAATCGAGCTAAATCCGAAACCTACTTTTGCGAACTAGTCCTAGGATTTTCAACCAATCAGAACCAAACCACTTCATAAATATTCCCTGGACACTCAATATCAATAATTATCAAAAAAAAGTTGAAATTTCAATTCTTACGCGAAACAGTACACCAAAAAGCGTCTATGCTAACGTTAGCCAAATGCTATTTTAACTATAACTCTTGAACGGAATGAGATATCTTCACCAAACTCGGTATACATATGTATAAGCTCAATCTTTGGTCAAATCAAAAATATTGCGCATCTCTGCCACTTGGGGGCGCTATAAGATAGAAAAAACACATAAATGGCTATAACTAGGCAACTGTTGCCTCGATCGACTTGAAAATTGGTATGCAATGTCTCGGTCTGAAGGGGCACAAGTACATATGAGGACATTTGCATATCTAAAAAAAACATGGCCGCCATTGGCCAAACAATTTTAAGCACCTATTTGAAAGGGTTAACGGATGTTGATCGGAACGAAACTCGCTGGGTACGTTCGACTCATGAACCTTAAGGTCTGTAAGAATTTTGAAAGAAATCGGCCACTAGTTGGCGCTAACGAGTTTTATGGCTCTGTAATCACGTGGTGTTTCACATATCAACACAGTATGCATATCATTTGATAGATCTCCTCATAATGCACAACTTTGCCTCAAGAACCATTGCTGTCAATCAAATCATTCAATTGTTATTCACAAATATGTTAAAAACCTACTTTTGCGAACTAGTCCTAGGTTTTTTGTCCGATCGGAACCAAACCACTGCAGTAATATTCTGTGGACTCTCTAGATCAATAATTATTAAAAAAATGTTGAATTTTGTCCTTTGGTCAGCTGTAAAGGGGTAATTTAGAAAAAGGGGTGTGGCCAAACATACCCCAAAGCCTATAAAACCTTAACGAAAACTCAAAACTTTATGAAACTCGGTGAAATCATCTAACATGTGACTCTTAACAAGCATGCAAAGTTTCATGGAGATCAGACCATAGGTGGCGCTATAACAGTAGAAAAGGTCTCAAAACACAAGATTTATATGGTAAATGGCCTCAAATTGTTTGTAAATGCTCATATATTCACTCAAAAACACTAAATCTTTATATCATTTGATAAATATCCTCATTCTGAACAACTTTGCCTCTGGGACCAACGTTGTCAATAAAGCTGTTAATTAAACATTCAAGATTATTTTAAAAAGGTACTTTGGCAAACTAGTGATCGGGTATAAGATGAAAATCAATAAAACCACTGAAGTACAATTCTCTAGACTCTGAAGGTCAATAATTATCAAAAACATGTTGAACAATTGCATTTAGACAACTATAAACCAGTAATTTTATATTATGTTATTTGCATAGTGTACACAAAGGCCTATTAATACAAACAGAAATCCCACAAATGATCAAAACTGTGTAAAATAATGCATGATTTCATTCTAAACAAGCATGCAAAATTTAAGAGAGATTGGGCAAAAATAAAAAAAATAACAACACTATAACAGTTATGTTTAGAAACACAGTGTTGTTTCAGTAAATGCAATTTATAACCACTAGATGGCAGCGGAAGACCACTAATGGGCTCATTCAGTTAAAATGAACAGTACTGTAGAAAGGATTCATGAATTCATGCCAAAACATTAATAAATTAACTGTTATAACATGTTACATCTTATTGAATCAATGTTTTCCATTTTGTTCATACAGACACATCATTTTTTACAATTTTGCCACATTGTGATTACAGTGAAACCTGAATGACATCTAAACTCTTAAAAACTAGTTTAATCATTTAATTTCAGTGTGTGTGTGTCTGTCTTTTGGATGTATTTAAATGTCATCCATACATCCTGGTTGGCCGAGACCACCCCAGAGGCACAAAGACCTATTAATACAAACAGAAATCCCACAAATTATCAAAACTGTGTAAAGTAATGCATAATTTCATTCTAAACAAGCATGCAACATTTAAGAGAGATAGGGCAAAAAAACCCAACAACAACACTTTAACAGTTATGTTTAAAAACACAGTGTTGTTTGAGTAAATGCAATTTATAACCACTAGATGGCAGCGGAAGACCACTAATGGGCTCTTTCAGCTAGTACTGTTTTTATGAATTCATGCCAAAACATTAATAAATTAACTGTTATAACATTTTGTATCTCATTGAATTGATGTTTTCCATTTTGTTCATACAGATGTATCAGTTTTAACAATTTTGCCACATTATGATTACAGTTTAATCTGAAAATGACATCTAAACTCTAAAAAAAGAGAAGACTTGCAATAAGCTTATTGTCACCTATCACTTTTTATCAAATACCTATATCTGCCACAAAATGTTTGTGCATGTATATGTGTATCTTTGTGTGTCTTTGTGTGTGTGTGTGTGTGTGTGTGTGTGTGTGTGCATATGCTTATAGAGTATACATATATTAGTCTAATCATTTACTTTCAGTGTGCGTGTCTGTCTGTTAGCCTGTTCTCCATTTTGGATGTGTTTAACTGTCATCCATACATCCAGGTTGGCTCTGACCACCTCAGAGGCCTTAATGTGCTTGAACCCCGGTAAAATGCTGCTTGCAGCTTTAATTATTATTATTATTATTATTATTCTTCCGCCTTAAAACTGAACGTGCAGCCCAAACCGTAAGGCCTAGAGAGCTGAAACTTGGTCAGATCGTAGTAGTCTTGCTCGCTACTCAGATACAAAGAACCGGCCCAATCGGCCTAACGGGGGCGCTACAGCGCAAAAAACAAAAATTTTGGACATTTTTGGCCGTAAAGTGTAAACCGTTAGCCATAGACTCAAAAACATGGCATTGTTGCAATCCTTGGGTTAGCCCGAACAAAAGTGCACGGCGCCTTTTTGGGGTCTACGACGCACCGTTTTCTCGCAAAATCGAGCTATATCCGAAACCTACTTTTGCGAACTAGTCCTAGGATTTTCAACCAATCAGAACCAAACCACTTCATAAATATTCCCTGGACACTCAATATCAATAATTATCAAAAAAAAGTTGAAATTTCAATTCTTACGCGAAACAGTACACCAAAAAGCGTCTATGCTAACGTTAGCCAAATGCTATTTTGACTATAACTCTTGAACGGAATGAGATATCTTCACCAAACTCGGTACACATATGTATGAGCTCAATCTTTGGTCAAATCAAAAAAATTGCGCATCTCTGCCACTTGGGGGCGCTATAAGATAGAAAAAACACATAAATTGCTATAACTAGGCAACCGTTGGCTCGATCGACTTGAAAATCGGTATGCAGTGTCTTGGTCTGAAGGGGCACAAGTACCTATGAGGACATTTGCATATCTCAAAAAACATGGCCGCCATTGGCCAAACAAATTTAAGCACCTATTTGAAAGGGTTAACGGATGTTGATCGGAACGAAACTCGCTGGGTACGTTCGACTCATGAACCTTAAGGTCTGTAAGAATTTTGAAAGAAATCGGCCACTAGTTGGCGCTAACGAGTTTTATGGCTCTGTAATCACGTGGTGTTTCACATATCAACACAATATGCATATCATTTGATAGATCTCCTCATAATGCACAACTTTGCCTCAAGAACCATTGCTGTCAATCAAATCGTTCAATTGTTATTCACAAATATGTTAAAAACCTACTTTTGCGAACTAGTCCTAGGTTTTTTGTCCGATCGGAACCAAACCACTGCAGTAATATTCTGTGGACTCTCTAGATCAATAATTATTAAAAAAATGTTGAATTTTGTCCTTTGGTTAGCTGTAAAGGGTAATTTAGAAAAAGGGGTGTGGCCAAACATACCCCAAAGCCTATAAAACCTAAAGGAAAACTCAAAACTTTATGAAACTCAGTGAAATCATGTAACAGGTGACTCTTAACAAGCATGCAAAGTTTCATGGAGATCAGACCATAGGTGGCGCTATAACAGTAGAAAAGGTCTCAAAACACAAGATTTATATGGTAAATGGCCTCAAATTGTTTGAAAATGTTCATATATTCACTCAAAAACACTAAATCTTCATATCATATGATAAATCTCCTCATTCTGAACAACTTTGCCTCTGGGACCAATGTTGTCAATAAAGCTGTTAATTAAATATTCAAGATTATTTAAAAAAGTTACTTTGGCATACTTGTGATACGGTTTAAGATGAAAATCAATAAAACCACTGAAGTACAATTCTCTAGACTCTGAAGGTCAATAATTATCAAAAACATGTTGAACAATTGCATTTGGGCAACTATAAACCAGTCATTTTATAATATGTTCTTTTCATAGTGTACACAAAGGCCTATTAATACAAACAGAAAGCCCACAAATTATCAAAACTGTGTAAAATAATGCATAATTTCATTCTAAACAAGCATGCAAAATTTAAGAGAGATTGGGCAAAAAAAAAATACAACACTATAACAGTTATGTTTAAAACACAGTGTTGTTTGAGTAAATGCAATTTATAACCACTAGATGGCAGCGGAAGACCACTAATGGGCTCATTCAGCTAAGTTGAACAGTACTGTTAATTCATGAATTCATGCCAAAACATTAATAAATTAACTGTTATAACATTTTAAATCTCATTGAATTGATGTTTTCCATTTTGTTCATACAGATGTATCAGTTTTTACAATTTTGCCACATTATGATTACAGTTTAACCTGAAAATGACATCTAAACTCTGAAAAAGAGAAGACTTGCAATAATTTTATGTCACCTATCACTTATTTCAAATACCTATATCTGCAACAAAATGTTTGTGCATGTATATGTGTTTCTTTGTGTGTGTGTGTGTGTGTGTGCATATGCTTATAGAGTATACATATATTAGTCTAATCATTTACTTTCAGTGTGTGTGTCTGTCTGTTAGCCTGTTCTCCATTTTGGATGTGTTTAAATGTCATCCAAACATCCAGGTTGGCTCTGACCACCTCAGAGGCCTTAATGTGCTTGAACCCCGGTAAAATGCTGCTTGCAGCTTTAATTATTATTATTATTCTTCTGCCCTAGAACTGAACGTGCAGCCCAAACCGTAAGGCCTAGAGAGCTGAAATTTGGACAGATCGTAGAGCTCAATTTGGGGAGAACTTATCAAAGTCTCAGCCCAATCGGCCTAACGGGGGCGCTACAGCGCAAAAAACAAAAATTTTGGACATTTTTGGCCGTAAATCGTATACCGTTAGCCGTAGACTCAAAAACATGGCATTGTTGCAATCCTTGGGTTAGCCCGAACAAAAGTGCACGGCGCCTTTTTGGGGTCTACGACGCACCGTTTTCTCGCAAAATCGAGCTATATCCGAAACCTACTTTTGCGAACTAGTCCTAGGATTTTCAACCAATCAGAACCAAACCACTTCAGAAATATTCCCTGGACACTCAATATCAATAATTATCAAAAAAAAGTTGAAATTTCAATTCTTACGCGAAACAGTACACCAAAAAGCGTCTATGCTAACGTTAGCCAAATGCTATTTTGACTATAACTCTTGAACGGAATGAGATATCTTCACCAAACTCGGTAAACATATGTATGAGCTCAATCTTTGGTCAAATAAAAAAAATTGCGCATCTCTGCCACTTGGGGGCGCTATAAGATAGAAAAAACACATAAATTGCTATAACTAGGCAACCGTTGGCTCGATCGACTTGAAAATTGGTATGCAGTGTCTTGGTCTGAAGGGGCACAAGTACCTATGAGGACATTTGCATATCTCAAAAAACATGGCCGCCATTGGCCAAACAATTTTAAGCACCTATTTGAAAGGGTTAACGGATGTTGATCGGAACGAAACTCGCTGGGTACGTTCGACTCATGAACCTTAAGGTCTGTAAGAATTTTGAAAGAAATCGGCCACTAGTTGGCGCTAACGAGTTTTATGGCTCTGTAATCACGTGGTGTTTCACATATCAACACAATATGCATATCATTTGATAGATCTCCTCATAATGCACAACTTTGCCTCAAGAACCATTGCTGTCAATCAAATCGTTCAATTGTTATTCACAAATATGTTAAAAACCTACTTTTGCGAACTAGTCCTAGGTTTTTTGCCCGATCGGAACCAAACCACTGCAGTAATATTCTGTGGACTCTCTAGATCAATAATTATTAAAAAAATGTTGAATTTTGTCCTTTGGTTAGCTGTAAACGGGTAATTTAGAAAAAGGGGTGTGGCCAAACATACCCCAAAGCCTATAAAACCTAAAGGAAAACTCAAAACTTTATGAAACTCAGTGAAATCATGTAACAGGTGACTCTTAACAAGCATGCAAAGTTTCATGGAGATCAGACCATAGGTGGCGCTATAACAGTAGAAAAGGTCTCAAAACACAAGATTTATATGGTAAATGGCCTCAAATTGTTTGAAAATGCTCATATATTCACTCAAAAACACTAAATCTTCATATCATATGATAGATCTCCTCATTCTGAACAACTTTGCCTCTGGGACCAATGTTGTCAATAAAGCTGTTAATTAAATATTCAAGATTATTTTAAAAAGTTACTTTGGCATACTTGTGATACGGTTTAAGATGAAAATCAATAAAACCACTGAAGTACAATTCTGTAGACTCTGAAGGTCAATAATTATCAAAAACATGTTGAACAATTGCATTTGGACAACTATAAACCAGTAATTTTATAATATGTTCTTTTCATAGTGTACACAAAGGCCTATTAATACAAACAGAAAGCCCACACATTATCAAAACTGTGTAAAACAATGCATAATTTCATTCTAAACAAGCATGCAAAATTTAAGAGAGATTGGGCAAAAAAAAAAACACTATAACAGTTATGTTTAAAAACAGTGTTGCTTGAGTAAATGCAATTTATAACCTCTAGATGGCAGTGGAAGACCACTAATGGGCTCATTCAGTAAAGTTGAACAGTACTGTTGAAAGGATTCATGAATTCATCCCAAAACATTAAAAATGTAACTGTTATAACATTTTAAATCTCATTGAGTCAATGTTTTCCATTTTGTTCTTACAGATATATCAGTTTTTACTATTTTGCCACATTGTGATTACAGTTTAACCTGAAAATGACATCTAAACTCTTAAAAAGAGAAGACTTGCAATAAGTTTATTGTCACCTATCACTTATTTCAAATACCTATATCTGCAACAAAATGTTTGTGCATGTATATGTGTGTCTTTCTGTGTGTGTGTGTGTGTGTGTGTGTGTGTGCATATGCTTATAGAGTATACATATATTAGTCTAATCATTTACTTTCAGTGTGTGTGTCTGTCTGTTAGCCTGTTCTCCATTTTGGATGTGTTTAAATGTCATCCATGCATCCAGGTTGGCTCAGACCACCTCAGAGGCCTTAATGTGCTTGAACCCCGGTAAATGCTGCTTGCAGCTTTAATTAGGGGTTCAAGCACGCAGTGCTGAAACCCTATTGTAATTGTTAGGATTTTTATTATTATTATTATTATTATTCTTCCGCCCTAGAACTGAACGTGCAGCCCAAACCGTAAGGCCTAGAGAGCTGAAATTTGGACAGATCTTAGAGCTCATTTTGGGGAGAACTTATCAAAGTCTCAGCCCAATCGGCCAAACGGGGGCGCTACAGCGCAAAAAACTAAAAATTTTGACATTTTTGGCCGTGAATCGTAAACCGTTAGCCGTAAACTCAAAAACATGGCATCGTAGCAATCCTTGGGTTAGCCCGAACAAAAGTGCACGGCGCCTTTTTGGGGTCTACGACGCACCGTTTTCTCGCAAAATCGAGCTATATCCGAAACCTACTTTTGCGAACTAGTCCTAGGATTTTCAACCAATCAGAACCAAACCACTTCAGAAATATTCCCTGGACACTCAATATCAATAATTATCAAAAAAAAGTTGAAATTTCAATTCTTACGCGAAACAGTACGCCAAAAAGCGTCTATAGTAACGTTGGCCAAATGCTATTTTAACTATAACTCTTGAACGGAATGAGATAACTTCACCAAACTTGGTACACATATGTATGAGCTCAATTTTGGGTCAAATAAAAAAAATTGCGAATCTCTGCCACGTGGGGGCGCAATAAGATAGAAAAAACACATAAATGGCTATAACTAGGCAACCGTTGGCTCGATCGACTTGAAAATTGGTATGCAGTGTCTTGGTCTGAAGGGGCACAAGTACCTATGAGGACATTTGCATATCTCAAAAAACATGGCCGCCATTGGCCAAACAAATTTAAGCACCTATTTGAAAGGGTTAACGGATGTTGATCGGAACGAAACTCGCTGGGTACGTTCGACTCATGAACCTTAAGGTCTGTAAGAATTTTGAAAGAAATCGGCCACTAGTTGGCGCTAACGAGTTTTATGGCTCTGTAATCACGTGGTGTTTCACATATCAACACAATATGCATATCATTTGATAGATCTCCTCATAATGCACAACTTTGCCTCAAGAACCATTGCTGTCAATCAAATCGTTCAATTGTTATTCACAAATATGTTAAAAACCTACTTTTGCGAACTAGTCCTAGGTTTTTTGCCCGATCGGAACCAAACCACTGCAGTAATATTCTGTGGACTCTCTAGATCAATAATTATTTAAAAAATGTTGAATTTTGTCCTTTGGTTAGCTGTAAACGGGGTAATTTAGAAAAAGGGGTGTGGCCAAACATACCCCAAAGCCTATAAAACCTAAACGAAAACTCAAAACTTTATGAAACTCAGTGAAATCATGTAACAGGTGACTCTTAACAAGCATGCAAAGTTTCATGGAGATCAGACCATAGGTGGCGCTATAACAATAGAAAAGGTCTCAAAACACAAGATTTATATGGTAAATGGCCTCAAATTGTTTGAAAATGTTCATATATTCACTCAAAAACACTAAATCTTCATATCATATGATAAATCTCCTCATTCTGAACAACTTTGCCTCTGGGACCAATGTTGTCAATAAAGCTGTTAATTAAATATTCAAGATTATTTAAAAAAGTTACTTTGGCATACTTGTGATACGGTTTAAGCTGAAAATCAATAAAACCACTGAAGTACAATTCTCTAGACTCTGAAGGTCAATAATTATCAAAAACATGTTGAACAATTGCATTTGGGCAACTATAAACCAATAATTTCATAATATGTTATTTGCATAGTGTACACAAAGGCCTATTAATACAAACAGAAAGCCCACAAATTATCAAAACTGTGTAAAATAATGCATAATTTCATTCTAAACAAGCATGCAAAATTTAAGAGAGATTGGGCAAAAAAAAAATTACAACACTATAACAGTTATGTTTAAAACACAGGGTTGTTTAAGTAAATGCAATTTATAACCACTAGATGGCAGCGGAAGACCACTAATGGGGCTCATTCAGCTAAGTTGAACAGTACTGTTTTCATGAATTCATGCCAAAACATTAATAAATGAACTGTTATAACATTTTAAATCTCATGAATCAATGTTTTCCATTTTGTTCATACAGATGTATCAGTTTTTACAATTTTGCCACATTATGATTACAGTTTAACCTGAAAATGACATCTAAACTCTAAAAAAGAGAAGACTTGCAATAAGTTTATTGTCACCTATCACTTATTTCAAATACCTATATTTGCAACAAATGTTTGTGCAT